>NW_026973675.1:102500-180000 GCF_035594125.1 Scylla paramamosain | reverse complement strand
CGAATATTCTATTTAGACGTAGTGTTTTGTAATGTGCGGCAGTACTAGATGCCACACTGAAGTGGTAGAAGTGAGAGAAGAAGCCTTATTTATGAAATGTGACAGAAAACCTAACAATGAATGGAGGGTGAACAAGGAGGAGCGACAGAGGGAAGAAAGGGGCAAACAACAGGAACAAAAGGAACAACACGAATAGGAGAGAGAGAACAGGAGGAGGAGGAGGAGGAAGAGAAACTGAAAGATACGGAAGAGAAGGAGGAGCAGGAGGAAGAGGAGGAGGAAGAAGAGGAAAACAAAGAAAAACTTCGATAACAAAACTCTCTTTCTCTCTCTCTCTCTCACTCTCTCTCTCTCTCTCTCTCTCTCTCTCTCTCTCTCTCTCTCTCTCTCTCTCTCTCTCTCTCTCTCTCTCTCTCTCAGCCGCTGCAGTAATTTATCACACCAACATTCAAACACCTCGCTCATACCGAGATGAAAATATGAAAAATGGACAAATATAAAATAATGATCATGTCATAGTAAAATGAGAATTAAGAAAAGAATGATAAATAAATCATACAATAAATAAAACAAGTGGCAAGTGTCTTATGTTTACACATCCTGTGATCACGCCACTGCACTGCATCATACTGTAAGTCACGGATTACATTTCGCGCGGTGATCGTGTGCGATAGAGACCAGTCACCCCATACACCCCCATCTGAACCCTCTCAACCTCACCAGCCTTCCGTACCACCTCCCTCTCTATATCATCAACCTTTCTCACCTTTCCACCACTCCCACCCCCGCTCATCTTCACCTGTTCCTGCTATTTTTTCTTGCCAGCTTCCTTCTCTCCCATCATCACCCAGCGTTCCTTCCCCTCACCAGTCACCCTCACCACCCCCACCATCTTCTCCTTCACAGTCACCCCCTCCTCCATCTCACCCGCTCCCTCATCCCTCACCATCACCCTCACCACCACCCGCACCACCTTCTCCTTCACAATCACCTCCTCCTCCATCTCCCCCGCTCCCTCATCCTTCACCACCACCACCACCACCAGCACCATCACCGCCACCAGCTGCAGAAGACACATTTGACTCAGTCTTTCAACACTCGTATATTATATCAGTCTGAGGAAGAGGAGCACGTTTACACCACTCCACCATCACCATCCTCTCACGAAAACTAGTAGGTAAAATATAAACTGCAGTTTGTTTTAGACTGAATATTGGTGTGTAAGGCACAATGGAACCATTCCAGATATGCCCATACTTAGTATGTTATGATTATATTTAGTTTTGATGAATGTTGGTGGTAGAGTTCAAAGTTTGCCGCAGGCACGGAAATCCCGGATATGGCGCCGGCGCGCGTTTTGACTGGCCATGCCGAAGAGGTTAAGGGGCTTGTAGTAGTGGTGGTGGTGGTGGTTGTGGCTGTGGTTGTGGTGGTGGTTATAAGAACATAAGACTGCAAGAGGTCAAGTGATGGCCTACACAAGGCAGCTCCTCTATCCACACCATTGGAGCAATCCAACGCCTACCCATCCCATCTATCCTCCCTATCCATGCTCTCATCTAGCCCTTTTTTTAAACTATCTAATGTTTCACCACTAACCACATGTCTACTTAACCTGTTCCAGTTATTAACCACCCTATATATACATAACAACCTCTACCAGTTATATTAAACCTTCTGACACTATAACTAAAGACAGAGACAGAGACATTTAAGACAGACAGACAGACAGACAAAAAAGACAATTTTAAGAACAACCTCTACGAGTTATATTATTAATCACTACAACACTATAACAACAACGACAACATAGCGGTTGTACATATCTGATTAATTAATACCAGAACAAGAGGCAGTGGTATTGTATTTAGTGGTGTGTGTGTGTGTGTGTGTGTGTGTGTGTGTGTGTGTGTGTGTGTGTGAAGTCATGAGGAGATTTGAGACAATAATAAGAATGTCATATATATATATATATATATATATATATATATATATATATATATATATATATATATATATATATATATATATATATATATATATATATATATATATATATATATATAAGAATAATATAATAATAGGAATAATAAGGATAATAATATTTTTTCACGGTCAACCGTTGGAAGCTCAAACCACCCCTACCCCATCCTCCCTTATCTCTCCCCAACCTCCTCCCCTCCCCTATCTCTCCCCTACCTCCTCCTCTCCCCTTTCCTCCCCTCACCCCCTCCTACCCTCCTTGCCTTCCCTTCGTTTTCACTGTCAAGGTCAAATCTGACAGTTTTACCCCCACCACCAAACCCCCCCTCCGTCCCTGTCTCACTCAATTCAAAACACACACACACACACACACTCACGTATCATTACGTAGATACCGTAGGAAAGATCGATACCATATTAGCTCTGAGCTAGGGACGTAGGGGAAAAGCTGGCTGTGTCGAGAGACCAGCAGGCGACCAGAAGGTGAATTACACACACACACACACACACACACACACACACACACACACACACACACACACACACACACGTAATTATGATTTTGAAAGTTTGATTAAATGTCCATTGACCAAATGTCCTTCGTTGAAATGTGCTTTAGCCATCGTTCCGGCCACGAATGAAACCAGGTATATAATTTATTTACAAAGACAGACCATTATGAGGAAGGCAGAATTGATGGTGCAATGCAAAAATGTGTAGGACTATACCAAAGTAAACTATTGAAATGTATTTATTTTCCAGTTGCAGAAAGGGATCTGATGATGTCCTCCAAAGCAATATAATACCACCATTGCTAGTCCTGTTTGGTTATCCCATTAACAAAAAAAAAAAAAAACTTATAAGAATAAAAAGTTTGCAAGGTCCTGTATTGCAGTAAGTGGTGGTGGACAACAGTGTGAAAGTTTGTGTTTTATCTCTTCATAATTTACTTATGCATACATTTTGTATTTAGCATTATGAAAGTTGATAGCAAGTTTTTTGCATGCAGGTCGTGGTGCTTTAAAACCAGAACATTTTTTTAATTTGTCAAATCATTACACAAATGTACACTCCTCAGAACCAAGATATAGAATTGGATGTGAAATTGATGGCTGTTCTAGATCATACAAATCTGTAAAGTATCTACTAAGACACATTCGTTCACATCACGCATTATTTTATAATTGCCATCTTAATAGAGTGAGGGGGAAATTTAAAGTTTGTGATGATTCCTTACCTGATCCAGAGATTAGGATTTGTATGCAGAGTGAAGCTGGTGTGGAAATGATAACTGACGAAGGAAACGAATGTGCTTCATCACATTTAAATATCAACTGGACCCATGAGATTGTTACAAGGCTTTTAGCACTGAGAGAGGAGAAGTTGCTTCCTTCTCTAGTTATTAAAGATTTCACTGAACATTTGCAAGACCTTTTGGCTTTGCAGCACACTCAAACTATGAATAAGGTAATAAGTAAACTTAAAGAGGATGAAATTGATCCCAAAACGTTAAATGATCTCATGAATTCCTCATCACCTGCAGGCTTTATGTGTTTAATATTGAACACCCCAAAATTGTGAACATTTCCTCCGTTTCACAACATCCCATCTCTTACGTATCAAGTATGAAAAAGGTAACGCTTTCAAAAACAACATCTCTACTTGTAAAACTCAATGAAGTAAACACAGAATTGAGCTATAAAAATGCACAAATCTGCTTTCAAATATATTCAACTCCACACATAATGCCTCTCTCTCTCTCTCTCTCTCTCTCTCTCTCTCTCTCTCTCTCTCTCTCTCTCTCTCTCTCTCTCTCTCTCTCAAATACATGCATAAACACAACAGCTATAATGAGAGAGAGAGAGAGAGAGAGAGAGAGAGAGAGAGAGAGAGAGAGAGTAGTATCCTCGCCTGACCTGGTAACACTGCAAGAAAAATACACATCTGGCAATGCAGACCTGCCAGACGCCAGCCAGCCGGGGATCCCACGTCGATACTAGTGCTCTAACCTGTCTTAAGTTAACCTAACATAACTAGACTGCATAGACTCAGCTTGCTGTTACACTTGCTGTTGTGCTGTTGTGTGTGAACGGTGACAGATTAACAACATTTCTGCATTATTGACAGGAGAAACACGCTTTTAAAAGACTCTAGTTGAAGTGACGCAGGTTTTCAAGGGTGTATTTACAGTTGTAGTGACATATTAACAACATTTCTGCATTACTGACAGGAGAAACACGCTTTTAAAAAGCTCTAGTTGAAGTGATGCAGGCTTTCAAGGGTGTTTTTACAGTTGCAGTGATAGATTAACAACATTTCTGCATTACTGACAGGAGAAACACACTTTTAAAAGGCTCTAGTTGAACTGACGCAGGTTTTCAAGGGTGTTTTTACAGTTCCAGTGACAGATTAACAATAAGTTAAGTTAAGTGATGTCAGGTGTGGTTAGGTGTGGTTAGGAGAGGTTTGGTGTGGTTAGGTGAGACTAGAAGTTATTAGGTGATGCTTGGTGTGGTTTTGTTATGATTGGTGAAATTTCGTGAGGTTAGGTGAGTTTAGTTGTGGTTAGGTGAGGTCAGGTGAGCTTAACTTTGGTAACTTCAGGATGGGTGAGGTTATGTGAGGTTACATAAGGTTTCATGAGTTAAGATGATTTTAGGTAATGTTCAGTGGGATAATGTGAGGTTAGGTCATGTTAGCTGAGGTTAAGTGAGTTAAGATGAGGTTAGCTAATGTTGAATGGGGGAATATGAGGTTAGGTAATATTAGCTAAGGTTAGGTAAGGTTAAGAATGGTTAGGAGGGGTTACATTAGGTATGTCTGGTAAGTTGTAGCTAGGTAAGGTTAGGTTAGTTTAGGTGAGGTTAGATATTGCCAGGTATGATTAAGTGAGGTTAGGTGACTTAGGTGAGGTTATGTGAGTTTAAATGACATTAAGAGAGGTTAGGTGAGGTTATGTGTGGTTAAGTGAGGTTAATTGTTAGGTGATGTTTTGTTAGGTTAGGTGAGGTTAGTTGAGATTAGGTTAGGTTAGATTATGGGTGGTTAAGTGAGGATAGGTGAGATTAGGTGTGGTTACATAAGGTTAGGTGAGGTTAGGTGTGATTAATAGAAGTAATGTAAATTAGGTGATGTTAGGTGAGGCTAGGTGAGATTAGAAAAGGTAAGGTTAGATGAGGTTAGGTGTGGTTAGTGGTTGTTAAGAGAGGTTAGGTGAGGATAGGTGAGGTTAGTTGAGGTTAGGTTTTGTTAGGTATAGTTAGATGGTGTTAGGTGTGATTAGGTGTGGTTAGGAGAGGTTATGTGATGTTAGATGAGGTGTGGTTAGATGAGGTTAGGTGAGGTTAACTTAGGTTAGGTGTGGATAGGTTAGTTTACATGATGTTAGTTATGGTTAGGTAAGGTTAGGTGAGGTTAAGTGAGTTTAGGTGAGGCTAGGAGACATTAGGAGAGGTTAGGTGAGGTTAGATAAGGTTATGTGAGGTTAGGTGTTAATAGGTGTTATTCGGTCAAGCTATGTGTAGATAGGTTAGGTTAGGGTAGGTTAGGTTCGGTAAGGTTCGGTAAGATAAGTGAAGTTAGGTGAGGTTAGCTAAGATTAGGTGAAGGTAGGTGAGGTTAGGTGACATTACATAAGGTTAGCTGAGGTTAGGTGTGGTTAGGTATGGTTAGGTGTCATTAGGTGAGGTTAGATAAATTTATGATTTGTTAGATAAGATTAGGTGAGGTTAGCTGAGGTTAGGTGAGGTTAAGAGAGATTAGGTGTTTTTAAGTGAGGTTAGGTGAGATTAGATAAGTGTTAGTGTCATTAGGAGAGGTTAAGTGTGATTATGTGAGATTAGGTGATTTAGGTGAGGATATTTTACGTTAGGTGAGGTTAGACGTGGTTATGTAAGATTAGATTAGGTTAGGTGAGGTTAGGCATGGTTAGGTGAGGTTAGGTGAGGTTATGAGAGGTTATGTAATGTTTGGTCATATTATATGTTGTTAAGTGTGGTTAGAAGAGGTTACGTGAGGTTAGTTGTGTTTGATGTTGTTGGTTGGTGTTAAGTGTGATTAGGTATGGTTAGGAGAGTTCAGTTGAGGTTAGTTGATGTTAGGTGAGGTTAAGTGTAGTTAGGTGAAGCTATATGGGATTCGGTGAGGTTAGGTGAGGCTAGGTAAGGTTAGGAGATGTATAATAAAGCTAGTTGAGGTTTGATGATGATAGATGAGGTTAGATTTGGATAGATGTAGAAAGGTGAGGTTAGGTGAGGTTTGCTAAGGCTAGGTGAAGTTATGTGAGTTTAGGTGAGGTTAGCTGTGCTTAGGGGAGGTTTTATGAGGTTAGGTGTGTATTAGTGATGTTATGTAAGGGTAAGTGATGTTATGTGAAGTAAAGTGTGTTTAGGTGAGGTTAGGTGAGGTTATTTATGGTTAGCTTTACTTAGGTGATGTTAGGTGAGGTTAAGTGTGCTTAGATAAGGTTAGGTGAGGTTAAGTGAAGTTAGGTGTGGTTAGGTGAAATTATGGGAGGTTAGGTAACGTTAGTGAGGTAATGTAGGTGGGGTTAGGTGAGGTTAGGTATAGTTAAGTGAGGTTAGGTAATGTTTGGTGTGGTTATATGAGGTTGGGTGAGATTATTTAAGGTTAGGTGATGATAAATAAGGTTATGTGTGGTTATGTGAGTTTACATGTGGTTATGTGTGGCTAGTTGTGATTAGTTCAGGTTAGGTGAGATAAGATACATAATATTTTGTGAGGTTAGGTGACTTAGGATAGGTTAGTTAAGGTTACTTAATGTTAGGTGAAATTAGAAGAGGTTAGGTAATGTTATGTATGGTACAATGAATTTAAGTGAGGTTATGTTAAGATGAGGTTAGGTGAGGTTAAGAAGCGTTAGATGAATCTAGGTGAGATTATGTGAGCTTATTCGAGGTTGGGTGAGGTTAGGAGAGGTTAGGTGAGAATAGGTGATCAGGTGTGTTTATGAGAGGATATGTGAGATTAGGTGGGTATGTAAATTCAGCTGAGGTTATGAAAGTTTATGGGAGTTTATGGGAAGTATGGTGAAGATAGGTGAGGTTAGGTGAAATTTAGTGTGGTTAAGTGAGATTTGATTTGGTTAATATGGTTATATGGTTATGTGAGGTTAGGTGAGGTTTGGTGTGGTTAGGTAAGTTAGGTGAGGTTAGATGTGGTTAGGTTAGGTGATGTGAGGTTATATTGTTAAGTGTGGATAGGAGAGGATAGGTGAAATTAAATGAGGTTAAATTAGATTATATGAGGTTATATAAGGTTAGGTGTTGTTAGGTGAGGTTTGGTCAGGTTAGATATGGTTAGGTGAGGATAAATGAGGTTAAGTTAGGATAAGTAAGGTTAGGTTAGGTTAGGTGGGATTATGTGACCTTAGGTAAGGTTCAGTGAGGTTAGATGAGTTTAGTAGATGTTTGGTGAGGGTAAGTGAGGTTAGGTGATATTAGGTATGGTTAGGTGAGGTTAGGAATAATTAACTAAGAAGTTACTTGAAGTTAAGGGATATTAGGTGAAATTTGTTAAGGTTATGTGAGGTTATGTGAAGTTAGGTTAGGTTAGGTGAGGTTAGGAGATGCTGCATGATGTTAAGTGAGGTTTGGCATACTTATGTGAGATTAAGTGAGTTTACAGAGGTTAGGTGAGATCAGGTGATGTTAGATGCAGTTATATGAGGTTATATATGGTTAGGTGAAGTTAGGTGAGGTTAGGTGTGCTTTTTTTTTAATTAGTTGATGTTAGAAGAGTTTATGTTAGGATAGGTGAAGTTAGGTGTATTTAGCTTAGGTTATGTTAGGTTAGTTTAATTTAGGTGAGGTTACAAGAGATTAGGAAAGGTTTGATATTGTTAAATGAGGTTAATTGAGGTTATGTGTTTTTATGTGAGGGTAGGTGATGTTAGGTGAGGTTAGGTGTGCTTATTCGAATTTTGGTGAGTTTAGGAGAGGTTATGTTGGGATAGGTGAGGTTAGGTATGTTTAGAAGATGATTGGTGAGGTTAGTTGAGGTCAGTTGTGTTTAGGTGTGGGTAGGTGAAGTTAGATGAGGTTGTTTATGATTAGGTGTTGCTAAAAGAGGTTAGTTGGGGTAAATTGAGGTTAAGTGTGGTTAGATGAAGTGAAGTGAGGTAATGTGAGGATAGGCGAGGTTAGGTGTGCTTAGGTGAAGTTAAAGTAGGTTAGTCGAGGTAAATTGAGGTTAGGTGTGGTTAGATGAAGTGAAGTGAGGTAATATGAGGATAGATGAGGTTAGGTGTGATTAGGTAAGGTTATGTTAGGTTAGGTGTGCTTAGGTGTTGTTAGGTGAGGTTAGGTGAAGTTAGGTGCGATTATGAGAGGTTAGGTAAAGTTAGGTTAGAATAGGTGTTATTTGTTGAGGTTAGGTGTGTTTATGTGAGGTTAGGTGAGGTTATGTATGGTTAGGTGAGGTTAGGTGGTGTTAGGTGTGGTTAGGTGTGCTGAGGTGAGGTTAATTGAGGTTAGGTGATATAAGTTATGCTTAGAAGGATTAAGTGAGGTTAGGTGAGGTTATGTTTTCTTAGCTAAGGTTAGGTGATGTTAGGACAGGTTAGATTTTAATAAGTTTGGTTATGTGAAATTAGATGTCGTGAAGTATGGTTAGGTGAGGTTAGATGAGGTTAGGTGTAGTTAGGAAATTTTGTGAGGTTAGGAATGGTTAGTTAAGGTTAAATGAGGTTAGGTATAGTTAGATGAGATTAAGTGTAGTTAGTTACGTTAGGATACTTGAGGATAGATTACGGTAGGATACATGAGGTTAGATAAGGTTAAGTGAGGTTACATGAGGTTAGATGAAATTAGGTTTGTTAGGTGAGGTATGGTGAGGTTAGTTGAGGTTAGGTAAAATTAGGTGAGGTTTGGTGAGGTTAAATGACGTTAGGTAAGGTTCGGTGAGGTTTTGTAATATTAGTAGAGGTTAGTTGAGGATAAGTGAGTTAGTGACGTTATGTATGGCTAAATGAGGCTAGGTATGGTTAGGTGTGGTTAGGTGAGGTTAGAAACAGGTGTTTTGGTGAGTTTAGCTGAGTTTAGGTTAGGTTAAGTGAGATGATGTTTGTTTATGTGAGGTTAGGTAACATTAGGTATATATAGGTGTTATTATATGAGATTAGGTGAGATTAGAGTAAGTTAGGTGATTTAGGTAAGTTTAGGTTAGGTTTAGTTATGTTAAGAGAGGTTATGTGAGGTAAGGTGAGGTTAGGCATACTTTGTTAAACGTTAAAATCTACCAGGTTAAATGAGGTCAGCTGTGGTTAAATGAGGTCAGGTGATGTTAGGTGTGTTTATGTGAGATTAGGTAGGAATAGGTACTGTTAGGTGAGGTTAGGTGTGCTTAGGTAAGGTTAGGTGAGGATAGGAGAGGTTAAGTGAGGATAGGTGAGGTTAAGAGCGTTTAGATGATAGGTGAGGTTAGGTAAGTTTAGTTATATTTTAGATGTGGTTAGGTGAGGTTAGACGAAGTTAGGTGTGATTAAGAGAGTTTAAGAGAGGTTAAGTGAGGTTAGATGAGGTTAGGTGTTAAGTGAGGTTAGTTGAGGTTAGGTGAGGTTATGTAAGGTTAGATGTGGTTAGGTGTGATTAGTTAATGTTAGGTTTGATTGGGTTATGTTACATGAGGTTAGGTGACTTAGGTAAATTTAGGTTAAGTTAGGTAAGGTTAGTAGAGGTTAGTAGAGGTAAGTAAGGTTATGTTAGGTTAGGTGATTCTAGGTATGGCTATGTGAGGTTAGGTATGGTTATGTGTGGTTAAGTGAGGTTAGGTGAGATTAGGTGCGGTTAGGTGACTTAGGTAAATTTAGGTTAGGTTAGGTAAGGTTAGGAGAAGTTAGGTGAGGTTAGGTGTCGTTAGGTGTGGTTATGTGAGTTTAGGTGTGGTTATATGTGGTTAGATGTGGTTAAGAAAGGTTAGATGAGGTTAGGCGTGGTTAAGTGAGGTTAAGTGAGGTTACTTTAGTTTTTGTTTGGATAGGTGGAGTTAAGTGTGCTTAGAAGAGATTAGGGGAGTTAAGGTGTGGTTAGGTGAAGTTATGTGAGGTTTGGTGGTTAGGTAAGGGTGTGTGAGGTTAAGTGTCAGTTGGTATGGTAAGGTGATGTTAAGTGACGTTCGATGTAGTGAGTTGAAGTTTTGTGAGGTTAGGTGAGGTTAAGTGTGCTTAGGTGAAGTTGTATGAGTTTAGGTGTGCTTAAGTGATATTGGGAAAGGAGGTGATGTTCGGTGATGATAGGTAAAATTAGGTGAGATTAGGTAACGTTAGGTATAATTAGGTGAGGTTAAGTGAGGTTAGGTGTGGTTAGTTGAGAATAGGTGATCTTATGTGATTTTAGGTAAGATCAAGTGAGATAAGATGAGGTTAGGTAATGTTAAGGTGGGGTTAGGTAAGGTTAGAAGAGGTTGAGCAAGGTTAGGTAAGATTAGGTGAGGTTAGATGATATTTGCTGAGGTTAGGTGAGGTTAAGTTGTTTTATGCATATTCAGGTGATGTTAGATGGTGTGGTTACCTGTGATTATGTGACTTTAGGTAAGGGTAGCTAAGATTAGGTAAGTTTAGGTGAGGTAGGTGAGTTTAGGTGAGGTTGGGTGTAACTTGGTGTGGTTATTTGAGATATGTGATGTTAGATTTGATTAGGTGAGATTAGGTGACTTAGGGTAGTTTAGGTGAGGTTTGTTGTATTTAGGTGATGTTTGGTGAGAATATGTGTTGTTAGTGAGGATAGGTGAAGTTTAATGAGGTTAGGTGTGGTTATGTAAGGTTAGGTAATGTTATGTATAGTTAGGTGAGGTTAAGTGAGATTTGTTAAAGTTAGGTGAGGTTAGGTAAGGTTAAGTGAGGTTATTTTATGATAGATGAGGTTAGGTGACTTTAGGTATGGTTAGGTGAGGTTAGGTGAAGTTAGGAAAGGTTAAGTCACATTATGTGTGGTGAGGTGAAGTTACATTAGGTTGGGTAAGGTTAGGTAAGATTAGGTGAGGTTAGATGTTATTAGGTAAAGTTATGTGAGGTTAGATGTGGTTAGATGTGGTTAGTGAAGGATAGGTGAAGTTATGTGATTTTAGCTAAGATTATGTGAGCTTGTGATGTTTGTGAAATAATGTTAGGTGATGTTAAGTGATGTTAAGTGATAATAGCTGAAGTTAGGTTCAGTGAGGTTAGGCGAGGTTAATTGAGGTTAGGTGAGATTAGGTGCGGTTAGGTGTGATCAGGTGACTCTGAGTGAGGTTTGGTGATGTTAGGTGTGGTTAGGTGAGGTTATATGAGGTTAAGTTTGGTTGGGAGTGGTTATGTTACGTTAGCTGCGATTAGGTAAATTAGGTTTGGTTAGAAGTTATGTAAGGTTAGGAGAGTTTAGGTGAGGTTAGGTGCTGTTAGATGAGATTAGGTGTGGTAATATGAGGTTAGGTGGGGTCAGGTGAGGTTAGGGTAGGTTAGCTGAGGATAGGAGACGTTAGGAAAGGTTAGGTGAGGCTAGTGAGTTTTTTTAGAGGATAGGTGTGATTAGGTGAGGTTAGTTGAAGTTAGGTTAGGTTAGTTAGATTCGGTAAGGTTAACTGAGGTTAGGTGAGCTTATTTTAAGATTAGGTGAGGTTAGGCGAGGTTAGGTGACATTATATGTGGTTATATAAAGTTTAAGTGTGTTTAGGTATGGTTAGGTGAGGTTAGGGAAAGATAGGTGATGTTAGGTTAGGCTAGATGTGATTAGATGTGATTTGGTGATGTCAGTTGTGATTAGGAATGGTTAGGTGACTTAGGTGACGTTATGTTTGGTTATGTGAGGTTAGGAGAGGTTAAATGATGCTAGGTAAGGTAAGTTATATGAGGTTAGGCATGCTTAGGTAAGGTTATGTGAGGTTAGGAGAGGATAGGTAAGTTTAGGTGAAGTTAGATATGTATAGGTCTGGTTATTAGCTGTTTGTTGAGGTTAAGTGAGGTTAATTGTTGTTTGGTGTGGTTAGGTGAGGTTAGTTGTTGTAACTTGTGGTTAGTAGGGTTTATGTTATGTTAAATGAGGTCAGGTTTGGTTAAGAGAGGTTAAGAGAGGTTGTTAGCAGTGGATATGTGTGATTATGTGTGGTTAGGAGAGGTTTAGTTAGGTTAAGTGGGGGTAGGTCTGGTTAGGTGAAGTTTCATGAGATTAGGTGAGCTTAGGTCAGGCTAGGTAAAACTAGGTGAGGTTAGGTGTGGAATGCTGTTGTAATATGAGATTAGGTCAGGTTAGTTTAGGTTATGTGAGGTTAGGTGTGTTTAGGTGTGCTTAGGTAAGGCTAGTTTTCCTGCTAGGTGAGGTTTAGGTTTAATGAGGTTAGGCAAGTGTAGGTGATGTAAGGTAAGGTTAAGTGTTCATAGGTGAGTTTAGGCAAGTTTACTTTAAGTTATGTGTGCTTAGGTGAGGTTAGATGTACTTAGGTAAGGTTAGTTGTGGTTAGGTGAGATTAGGTATGTTTAGGTGAGGTTAGGTATGGTTAGGTGATATTAGGTATGTTTAGGTGAAGTTAGGTGAAGTTAGATGAATTTAGGTATGGTAAGGTGAGGTTAGAAAGGTTAGGTGTGCTTATGAGAGGTTCGGTGAGGTTAAGGAAGGTTAGGGTTGCTTAGGTGAGGTTAGGTGAGGTAAGGTGTGCTTAGGTAAGATTAGGTTAGGTGAAATTAGGACAGGTTAGGTGATGTTATGTGATGTTGGGTAATACTAGGTATGGTTAGGTGTGTTTAGGTAAGGTTAAGTAAAGTTAGGTTTGTTTAGTAGTGGTTAGGAGAGGTGAGGCGAGGTTAGGCGAGGCTAAATGTGGTTACATAAGGTTAAGTGAGGTTAGGTGAAGTTAGGTTAGGTGAGGTTAAGTAAGGTGAAGTTAGGTTAGGTGAGGTTAAGTAAGGTTAAGTGAGATTAGTTAAGGTTAGGTGAGCATAAGTTAGGTGTGCTTACGGTGATTAGGTAAGGTTAAGATTTTTTAGGGTTATTAGGTGAGTTTATGTATCCTTACATGAGGATAGATGAGGTTAGGACAGGTTAGGAGAGGTTAGGTGAAGTTAGGTAATTCTGGGTGTGATTACGTGTGGTATGGGATGAGGGTTATGAGAGGTTAGGTGATGTTAGGTGAAGTTAAATGAGGTTAGGTGAAGTTAAATGAGGTTAGATGTAGTTAGGTTAGTTTAATTAAGGTTAGGTGAGGTTAGCTGAAATTAGGTGAGGTTAGGTGAAGTTATGTTAAGTTACGTTATATTTGGTTAGGTTGAGGTAAGGTGAGGTTAGGTAAGATGAGCTGAGATTATGTGAGCTTGCATGAGGTTAGGTAACGCTACATATGGTTAGGTGAGGTTGTGTTATAATTATGATAAGGTGTGGTTAGGTGAGGTTAGATAATATTAGGTCAGGTTATGTGAGGCTAGATGAGGTTATGTAAGGTGAGCTGAGGCAAGATGAGTTTAACTGAGGATAGGTATGGTTACTTGAGGTGAGATTAGGTGTGGTTAGGTGTAATTAGTTGAGGTTAGGTGTGATTAGGTGAAGTTAGGTGAGGTTAAATCAGGTAAGGAATGCTTATATTAGGTTTTGCTAGGTTATGAGAGGTTTGGTGATGTCTAGTGAGGTTAGTTGTGGTTAGGTGTGGCTAGGAGAAGTTAGGTGAGGTTAGCTGAGGTTAGATGAGGTTAGGTACTGATGGGTGTGGTTAGGTGTGGTTAGGAGAGGTTATGTGAGGTTAAGAGGTTTAAATGAGGTGAGGTGAGGTTAAGTGAAGTTACTTGTGGTTATGTGAGGTTAGTTCATGTCTAGGTGAGGTTAGCAGAGGTTATGTAAGGTTAGGTGAGGCTAGGTGAGGTTATGCGTGGATAAGTGTTGTAAAGAGAGATAATGTGAGGTTCGGTAAGGTTTGTTTGGGTTATGTGAGATTAGGTAAGGATAGGTGTGATTAGGTGAGGTTTCTTGAGGGTGTGATTGCTTAAGTGAGGTTAGGTTTGGTAAGTTTAGATGAGGTTAGATGTTGTTAGGTGAGGTTAGGTGTGTTTAGCTGAGGTAAGTTGAGGTTAGGTAAGTTTTTAGGTGTGGTTAGGTGAGGTTAGGAGAGTTTAAGTTTGCTTAGGGAAGTTTACATGAGGTTATAACAGGTTATGTGACGTTAGTTGAGATTAAGTGTAATTATGTGTGGTTAGTAGATGTTAGGTCATATTAGGTGAGGATAGTTCTGGTTTGGTGTGATTATTTAAGGTTAGGTTTGGTTAAGTGTGGTTAGGAGAGCTTAGGTGAGTTTCATTAAGGTCAGCTTTGGTTAGAAGTTAGATTGTGTTATTTGTGGGTAGGGATGGTTAGGTGATATTAGGAGACCTTAGGTGAGGTTAAGTGAGGTTAGGTAAGGTTATGTGAGATTAGGTAATGTTAGCTGTGCTTAGATGAGGTTACAGGAGGTTATGTGTCCTTAAGTAAGATTATGTATCGGTATGTGAGGTTAGAGAGAATGGGTGTGTTTGGGTGAGGTTAGGTAAGGTTAGTTGAGGTTATGTGTGCTTAGGTGACATTAACTTGAGGTTAGGTGTGCTTAGGTGGGGATAGGTGAAGTTAGGTGAGGTTAGTCAGTGCTAGGAGTGGTTAGGTTTGGTTAGCTGAGGTTAGATGAGGTTAAGTGTGTTTTGGAGTGGTAATGAGAGGATAAGAGATGTTAGGTGAGGCTACAGGCTAGAAGAGGTTAGGTATGGTTAAGTGAAGTTGGGTGAGATTACTTGAAATTAGGTGAGATTAGGTGAAGCTAGGTTAATTTAGGTTAGGTTAGGTTCGGTTAGGTTAAGTGAGGTTAGGTGAGGTTAGCTGAGATAAGGTGAGGTTACATGAGGCTAGCTAGTTGATGTTACATATTGTTAGGTGAGGTTAGGTGAAATTAGTTGTAGTTTTCTGTGATTAGGTGAGGTTAGGTGTGACTAGGTGAGGTTAGGTAACTTAGGTGTGGCTAGGTTAGGTTATGTGAGATTTGGAGAGAGTAAGTGATGATAGGTGAGGGTAGGTGAGGTTAGGCATGCTTATATGACGTTACATGATGTTAGGAGAGATTTGGTGAGTTTTGGTGAGGTTAGGTGTGGTTTGGAGAGATTAGGAGATGTTTGGTGAGGATAGTTGCGGTTTGGTTTGGCTAGGTAAGGTTAGGTGTGGTTAGATATGGATAGGAGAGTTCAAGTGAGGTTAGGTGAGGTCAGGTTTGGTTAAGTGAGGTTAGGTGAAGATAGGTATGAATATATGTGGTTAGGTGTAGTTAGGAGAGGTTCGGTGAGGTTAGGTAGTTTAGGTGAGGTTAGTTGTAGTTAGGTAAAGTTACTTGAGATTTAGTGAGGTAAAGTTTTGAGATTTTAGGTGAGGGCTTGTAAGTTGAAGTGAGTCTAGGTGAGGTTATGAGTGGATATGTATGGTAACATGAGGTTAGGTAAGGTTTGGTGAGGTCAGGTGAGGTTATTTGAGGTTAGGTGAGGTTAGGTGTGCTTAAGAGTGAGGTTAAATTATGTTAGGTGTGCCTAGGTAAGGTTACGTTATGTGTACTTAGGTGAAGTTAGGTGAGTTTAGGACACCTTAGATGTGGTTAGGTGAGGTTAGGTAATTCTAGGTGTGGTTAGGTATGGTTATGTGAGGTTAGGTGAGGTTAAGTGTCGTTAGGTGAGGTTATATGTCGTTAGGAGAAGTTATCTGAGTACAGGAGAGGTTCGGTGTTGTTAATTGAGATTAGGTGAGCTTCGCTAAGTTTTAGGTAATGTTAGGTAAAGTTAGGTGAGGTTAAGTGAGGTTAAGTGAAGTTAGATAAGATTATGTTTTGTTAGGAGAGGTTAGGTGAGGTTAGGTGTGATTAGGTGTGGTTAAGTGTGGTAAAGTGAGGTTATGTGAGCTTAGGTGTGGTTAGGTGATTAGATGTTAGGTAAGGTAAGGTGTAGATTGAGGTTAAGTGAGTTTATGTGTGCTTAGGGGATGTTGGGTGAGGTTAGGTGAGGTCAGGTGTGATTAGGTAAGGTTAGTTGAGTTTAGCATAGGTTAGGTTATGTTAGGTGAGGATAAGGATGAGGTTAAGTGAGGTTAGGTGTGGTTAGGAGAAGTTAGGTGAGGTTCTGTGAGGTTTAGTAAGGTTAAGTTTTGTTACATAAAATCAGGTATAGCTAGGTGAGGTTAGGTGTGGTAAGGTGAGGTTAGTTGAGGTTAGCTAAGTTTAGGTGAGGTTAGGTGATGTTACTTAAGTTTAGATGAAGTTAGCTGATATTAGGTATGGCTAGGTAAGATTAGTTTTTATTAAGTGCGGTTAGGTGAAGTTAGATAAGGTTTGGTGAAGCTATATAAGGTTAGGTGCAGTTAAGTAAGGTTATATGAGGTTTGTTTAGGTTAAGTGAGATTACGTGTGTTAGGTGAGGTTATGTGACGTAAGGTGTGACTAGGTGTTGTTAGGAGAGGTTAGGTAAATTTTAGGTGCGATTAAGTGAGGTGAGATTAGGTGAGTTGAAGAGAGGTAAGATGAGGTTAGGTATGTTATATAAGGTTAGGTCCTGTTAGGTGATGTTAGGTGAGGTTATATGTGGTAAGGTGATATTAGGTTACATTATTTGTGCTCACATTAGGTTATGTAACGTGACGTAGGAAGAGGTTAGTTTAGGTTAAGTGAGGTTAAATGTGGTTATATGTTGTTAGGAGAGGTTAGGTGAGGATAGATGATACTATTGATGGTTAGGTGCGGTTAGTTGATTTAAGTTAAGGTTAGGTGTGGTTAGTTGAGGTTAAGTGAGGTTTGGTGAAATTAAGTGTGTTAGGTGTGGTTAAGTTATGTTTGATGAGGTTAGGAGTGGTTAGGTGAGGTTAGGTGAGGTTACCTATGGGTAGGTATGAATAAGTAATGTTAAATGAGGTTAGTTGAGTTTACCTTTGGTTAGTCGAGGTTACATGCGGTTGGGAGTGGTTATATGGTGAGGTTTGGTGAGGTAAGCTGTGTCTAGGTGAAGTCAAGAGAAGTTATGTAAGGTTACTTATAATTATGTAAGGTTAGGTGCTGTTAGCTAATGTTATGTGAGGTTAGGTGTGCTGAAGTTAGTTTACTAAAGGCTACCTGAGGTTAAGAGAAGGTAGGTGAGGTTAATGATTAGATGTGGTTAGGTGTGGTTAGGAGAGTTTAGGTGAGGTTAGGAGAGATTAAGTGTAGTTTGGTATCTTTAGGTGAGGTTAGGTCAGATTAGCTGTGGTTAGCTGAGATTAAGTGAGGTTGTGTGTTGTTTGGTGGGAATAGATGAGGTTAGGAAAGGTAATATGAGGTTAAGTAAGGTTAGATGAGGTTACCTGTGGTTAGGTGAGGTTATATGGTGTTAGGTGTGTTGTTAGATGAGGTTAGATGAGGTAAGGTGAGGTTAAGTGTAATTAATTGAGGTTATATGACTTAGGTGAGGTTAGATGAAATTAGGAGAGGTTAGGTGATATTTGGTGTGGTTAGGTGAGGTTATGTAAGGTTAAGTGAGGTTAGCTATGATTAGATGTGGTTAGGTGAGGATCAGTTAGGTTACGTGAGGTTAGGTGAGGCTATGTGTGATTACGTAAAGTTAGGTGAGATTAGCTAAGGTTACTAAAAGTTAGGTAGGATTTAGTGAGGTGTGTTAGAAGAGGTTAGGTAATATTAGGTGTTTTAGGAGAAGTTAGCTGAGGTTAGGTAAGGTTAGAAGATTAGGTGAGGGTTGGTGAGGTTTGATAAGGTCATGTGCGATTAAGTGAGATTAGTAGAAATTAAGGTAAGTTAGGTGAGGCTAAGTGGGAGAAATTAAGGTTAGGTGAAGTTTGGTCAGGTTACGAGATGGTAGGTGAGTTTATCTGAGGTTACATGAGCTTATGTGACGTTAGATGACATAAAGTGTGCTTAGGTGAGGCTAAGTGAGACTATATTTGCCTAGGTGAGGTTATTTGAGGTTAGGTGAGGTCAGGTGAACTTAGGTTAGGTGAGGTAAGGTTAGGTAAGATTATGTGTGGTTAGGTGAGGTTAGGTGAGGTTAGGTTAGGTTAGATTAGTTAGGTTAGGTGAATTTAGGTGTAATTAGATGATAATAGGTGTGCTTAAGTGAAATTAGGTGAGGTTAGGGCAAGTTTTGCTTGGTGAAGTTAGATGAGGTTAGGTATGGTTAATTATAGTTAGGTGAGGTTAGGTGTGGTTAGTTGTCGTTATGAGAGGTTACGTGAGGTTAGTTGAGATAATGTGAGGTTATGTGAGGTTAAGTACTGTTATGTAAAGATATGTGAGATTAGGTGAGGTTAGGTAATGTTAGGTGTGGTTCTGATTGATTAGTTAAGGATAGTTGAGTGTTAAGTGAGGTTACATAAGGTTAAGTGATGTTAGGTAAGGTTAGGTAAACTTACATGAGGTTAAGTATTTGATTGTAAGGTTAGGTGAAGTTAGATGATATTAGCTGAGATTAGAGGATGTTATATGATGTTATATGAGGTTACGTTATGAGTGATTAGTATGAGTGATTAGGATATTTGAAGTTAGGTGAAGTTAGTTAAAGTTAGGTGAGGTTAGGTGAGGTTAAGTGAGGTTAGGTGATATTAAGTGCGGTTAGTTGTCAGCAGGTGAGGTTAGGTGAGGTTAAATGTGGTTAGGAGATGTTAGGTATTAATAGGTGAGGTTATGTTAAGTTAGGTATTGTTAGGTGAGATTAGGTGAGGTTAGGTAAGATTGGGTGATGTTTGGTTACTTGGGTGAGGTTACATGAGGTTAGGTAAAGTTAAGAGAGGCTAGGTATGGTTAGGTGTGGTTAGATTATGTTACTTATTTAGGTGAGGTTAGTTGAGGTTAGATGTGCTTGGGTGAGGTTTGGTGAGGTTAGATGAGGATAACTGATGATAAGAGAGTTAAGGTAAGGTAAGTTTAGGTGAGGTTATGTAAGGTTAAGTGTGGTAAGGTGAGTTTAATTGAAGTTAGGTGAGATTATGCGAGTTTTAGTGAGGTTAGATATGGTTGTATGAGGTTAGGTTATGTTAGGTGTAGTTAGGTGTTGTTAGGTGAGGTTAGGTGAGGTTGAACATGAGGTGAGGTTAGGTGAGGATAATTGCTGATGATGGGTTGAATTAAGTTAAGGTTAGGTGAGAGTAAAAATAATAATAAGAAGAAGAAGTAGAAGAAAAAAAAAGAAGAAGAATTATAATAATAATAATAATATTAATAATAATAATAATAATAATAATAATAATAATAATAATAATAATAATAATAATAATAATAATAAAAATAATAATAATAATAAATGGTTTATTATTCAGGCAGTTTACAAACTAAAAATGTACACAGAGGGGTGGAGAAATACTTAACATTAATCCTAAAGCTAGGTCTAATCTAGAAGCGAATTACTATTGATTGATGGCTCGTACCATGGTGGGAATCGCACTGAGTCTGTACCGCTCCATGCGGGGCACCTATAGGGGCGTTATCTTATTGTGGTGTCTGGTGGCACGGACTAAGTATGGCGCGTCAAGCGGCACTATGTGTCTGAAACTTGGATGATGCAAAGCTCCCCTTCCAACTTTCACCAAAGCCTCTCGGTGCCTGGTGTATAATCTGAACAGACTCAGGGTGGTCAGGGCTTCATCATAGGTTGTGTACCATTGTATAATGAACTATAAAAAAACATTGTATAATGAAACTTTCTGTTGTGGAAGATCGGGAGTAAAGCTGATGAAAACTGCGTCATCATCATCATCATCATCATCATCATAAAATAAGAAAAGCTTCTAATATATATATATATATATATATATATATATATATATATATATATATATATATATATATATATATATATATATATATATATATATATATATATATATATATATATATATATATTCTGTTCTGACCAAAACTCCTTTCTTATTATTTCAGTACATCACCAAATTTAGCAGGCGACTCAACAACAAGTAATTATAACATCCATTGCGACAAATCATTATAACTCTCGTGTCGCATTTGCCACATCCTATACTTGCAAAATTCTAAATTTTGCAATAACCGTATGATAATATCTCTCTCTGCAGTGTCAATCTATACAATGCTATCTTTGCAACATTATCCTTTGCAATATAAAATCCCAATGCTGCCACCAGTGTCGTGCTTATACATTGCACGATCTTGCTGCATCCCTGATCTATGAGACTGGCTTTTGTGTTTTCTCGGAAACGCTTTTTTTTTTTTTTTTTTACTTAATTTGTATTATATACATATATTTTCACTCAGGTAATCACATACGATTTCTGACAACAACGATAAACTACAAAAAATTGTTTTGTCTCTCTTAAAAATAAAATTCCATTAAATATTTCAAACACTTCACATTACAGTTCCGATTCAAATCACTTCACATATTTAATTATCAATGACAAATCACACCCTACACAAACCTCGCAACTAACATTCAATGAGGAACACATCCTACACCTACTCAATCCGTCTTTGTCAATATATAACACAACCATTTTATTCTGACTGCATAACGACTGTCTGGCTCTCCTTATAGGTACTGTGACTGGAGGAGGCAGGAGGCACCTGCCGAAACGATAATTACTCCCAATATGGTCTAAAGTGCTGAATCAAGGGGTGCTGTGAACTTATCATTAAACCCCAGCTGTGACCTCACTGAACGTTTTCCTTTGTGTCTCACAACGCAAGGGGGCAGTCACAGTCTGCCCTCTAAAGACAACTATCTTCCTCCACATAAAACTACAAGCACCTAATAACACACACCCTTTACTCAAAATTTCAAAATTATCATGGCGACTCCTACACCAGCCTCAGAGTCCTCATCTAGGGAGGGAAACATAAATGTCTTCAGCTCAGACTGCCCTTCTGAGAACGACCCTAAGAGATTTGACAAACCCCCTCAACTTTTTTTTTCATTAACTTCTGCAACATTGGCGGTCTAAGATCTAATTGTCAATTTGTAGAGCATCACGTCTCCTCTTCTAGACCTCTTCTTGATTTACTCACTGAAACTCAGGTGTCTGAGGCAATGGACAATAGCCCCTCTTCTGTTCCTTCGTACATTCTCTATCTTCATTTTTAATCCATAGCTGAATATTGCGCTTATGTGCGCAACGACTTAACCTGCTCTCGTGCCCACGCTCCTGAATCTTCCGAGTTTTCCACCATCTGGCTATAACTACAGAGTCACTCTCAAACTAAATTTATCTGTACTGTACACCTCTCACCTAACTCCTTTGACTATAAGAGATTCTTTGACTACTTAACTTCCAAAGTGGAGAAAATTCTGACTCTCTTCCCTTTTGTAGAGATGTCCATTCTTTGAGACTTCAATGTTCACCACCAGCTTTGGCTTTCATCTCCCTTCACTGACCATCCTGGTGAACTAGCCTTGACTTTGCTATCCTCAACTACCTAGAGCAATTGGTGCTACAACCTACTCATATTCCTAACTGTCTTGGAGATAAGCCCAACATTCTTGACCTTTTCCTGACCTCTAATCCTTTTGTTTATGCTGTCATCCTCTCTTTTCCGTTAGGCTCCTCCTATCACAATCTCATTTATGTATCTTGTCCTACCTATCCAGTTACTCCTCAGGATCCCCTTAAACGAAGGACCTGAGGATGTATTTTGCTAATTTTCCTTGGAATGACTACTGCTTCCATGTCAGACACCGTTCTTTGTATGCCGAGAGCATAACAGAGGTGATAG
This sequence comes from Scylla paramamosain, assembly GCF_035594125.1. Taxonomy (NCBI): domain Eukaryota; kingdom Metazoa; phylum Arthropoda; class Malacostraca; order Decapoda; family Portunidae; genus Scylla; species Scylla paramamosain. The sequence continues at coordinate 158,319 of NW_026973675.1, read as the reverse complement.
TGTCTGGCATGGAGTCGTACATTCTACAGTCATTTTCTTGACCTAAACCTTCAAAACCTTGATTTAATACAGATTGTTCTCGTGCTATACATGATAGAGAGGTGGCTCACAAAAGGTACTTAAGCCTTCCATCACCAGAATCTCATGCACTTTATGTTTCTGGCCGTAGCCATACCAAGTCTGTTCTGCAACTAGCCAAAAACTCCTTCACTAACAGAAAGTGTCAAAATCTTTCAAGATCTAACTTCTCTCGTGACTTTTGGCATCTAGCCAAAAATATCTCCAATAACTTTACTTTTTCTTATTTTTCCTCCTTTATTTCAATCAGATGCCACCACTGCTATCACATCTATCTCTAAAGCTGAACTCTTCGCTCAAACCTTTCCTAAAAACTCTACCTTGGACGATTAAGTGGTTGTTCCTCCCTCTTCTCCACTCTTTGACGACTTCACGATACCTATTAAAATTCTTCACAATGATGTTCTCCATGTGAGGGTCCGAGGGTTTAGGCCGCTGGCCTAAATCCTCGGAAGGCTTATGGACCAGATGGGGTCCTCCCCTATTGTTCTCCGAAAATGTGCCTCTGTTCTTGCGCCTTGCCTAGTCAAACTCAACTCTGTCAACATATACCTTTCCTTCTTGCTGGAAGTTTGCCTATATTTAGCCTGTTCCTGAAAACCTTTCTAATTCCTGAAATTTCCTGCCTATGTTATTTTTTCTTTAATCTAACCCCAATGGGAAGATTCTTAAACATCTATCACTTCACAATCTTCTATCTGATCGCCAGTATGGGTTCCGTCATGGCCATTCTACTAGACGAGGTTGAAGCTGTTAAATTTACATTCTTTAGAGAGACGTAGGTTAAGAGGGGACCTGATAGAAGTCTTCAAGTGGTATAAGGGTTATAACAAGGAAGATGTAAGCAAAATTCTTAGGATCAGCAACCAGGGTAGAACAAGAAATAACAGGTTCAAGCTTGAAAAATTTAGGTTTAGGAAGGAGATAGGAAAAAATTGGTTCTCAAATAGAGTGGTAGATGAATGGAACGGACTCAGTAATCATGTAGTTAGTGCTAGGACACTAGAGAGCCTTAAGAGAAGATTAGACAAGTTTATGGATGGGGATACACTTTAAACACTTTAAACACTTTATTATGTTTGTCATTTTACAGTTGAGTTAAGAACTTAATATAATTTTATAAGAAACAAACAGCCCTTAGCAAGCAACTGCTTTATGGGCAGACAAAAAAAAAAAAAAATTTATATATATTTATATATTAGGACTAATTATAAAAGTAACTTAAAAAAAAAAAAAGAAAGAAGAAGAAGAACATTTAATCCTATATATTAGAGTAATAAAACACTTGTCCATATAATGAAGAATTATCCTTGAGTTTTTACATTGTGCAATAACAGGAAATCTAAATTTGTACCTATAATAATAATAATATGGGTATATGAAAATATAAATAAGTTGCTAAGTCTAAAGGAACTCCTCATATGAAGCACAAATTACCTTTGTTAATACCTAATAATACTGATTTTGGAAGAAATTGCACAGAACAGAAGATAAAAATAATAAATACATAATAATAATAATAATAATAATAATAATAATAATAATAATAATAATAATAATAATAATAATAATAATAATAATAACAATAATAATAATAATGATAATAATAATAATAATAATAATAATAATAAAAAGAAGAAGAAGAAGAAGAAGAATAAAGATACTGACGCTAATAATACATTGTAAATGCATGAAGAAATTATCAATACTAGGAGAAAGTTGAATAAATAAGATACAAGAAAATATAGTATATTATTAGATATACTTTTCACTATTGCCATTTCACATGAATTATTGACTACTAGGATGATACTAGTACATGACGGTAATGTCTGATGAGCTAGCATATAACATATAACATATAACAAGCATATAACATGTGTATAACTAATAAGCGTATAACAAAAGACTCTATAATTTTGTTTTGAAGCAAGATAGACTCTTTGATTGTTTTATATCACCTGGTAAATAATTCCAAATCTTAGGTCCTATATACATGGTGGAGTGTTTGAACAGTGTTAAATTAGGTCTGGGAATGTAGAGTGAATACTGGTTTCGAGTTTGGTAATTGTGTAAAGGTTGTGTATTGTAGTTACTTAAATTTAATGTTTTGTACATGAATGATGCAATGGAGAGTTGATATAAATCAGCAAGGTTTAGGATATTGAGACTTTTAAATAATGGTTGAGTATGTTCATTAAAATCACTGTTTGTTAATATTCTAATAATTTTCTTATGAAGTATATTAACCTGGGATAGATGACAAGGGTAAGTTTGGGACCAGATAGGATTACAATAGGTAAGGTGTGGGTATATATGAGCATAGTACATTTATTCTGCCCACCTCTCTAACGCAAGAGTTAACCAGTATCCTCAATCATTCATCCCTTTCTCTGGTAAACTCTGGAACTCCCTGCCTGTTTCTGTATTTCCACCTTCCTATGACTTGAATTCCTTCAAGAGGGAGGTTTCAAGACACTTATTCATCAATTTTTGATTACTGCTTTGACCCTTTTATGGGACTGGCATTTCAGTGGGCATCTTTTTTTTTTATTAAATTTTCGTTGCCCTTGGCCAGTGTCCTTCTTGCATTAAAAAAAAAAAAAAAAAAATATATATATATATATATATATATATATATATATATATATATATATATATATATATATATATATATATATATATATATATACATATATATATATATAAAAGATGATTGCGGTAATAATTTTGACATTCTAAAAAAAAAAATGAAAATAACTAAAAATAAAGGAGGTTATGGATGAAAAATAGCATTACACAAGAAAGAAGCAGACGAAAACAACACAAAATATGAAAAATTATCAATGAAAACAACACAAGAAGAGGAGTAATGTGGAAAGAAATAGCAATAACAGGAGAGTTATCAATGAGAAGTGCACAAAATATGAAAGTTACTGATTAAATTAGTGCAAAAGGAGAAAATTTTTGAACGGAAATAACCCGCACAGTAAAGATATATAAAACAATATCACCAACCAACTATGGGAAAAAAAAAAAAAACGTCCAGAATACTTGGTCTTTGGAAGGAAAGTAGCCCAAAACAGTAAAATTATAGAAAAAAAAAATCGTCTAAAGCATTAACATCATGGATTAAACCCTGACAAAATGTTTAGTCTATTGAGAAATAATTGCGAAATCATGAAAAGAAACAGTCTAGAATAATGAGGTTCTGGAAAGTAACCCAAACCTGCTTCGTTAAAAGATACCTGTTAAATAATCTCAAAAAAAAAAAAAAACATGAAAATAAACTAAAAAAAATATTTTCTTTTCTTTTCATTTCGTGTACGTAGTACTGTAATATTTTCTTTCTTTTTTTTCATATTTCTCACTTTTTTTTCTTTTTTTTATTAACATTATTGGTTTCATGCATTTTTATGACGTGTGTGTGTGTGTGTGTGTGTGTGTGTGTGTGTGTGTGTGTGTGTGTGTATGTGTGTGTGTGTGTGTGTATGTGTGTGTGTGTGTGTGTGTGTGTGTGTGTGTGTGTGTGTGTGTGTGTGTGTGCATACAGAATAGCGTGTCCATTTCTTTTTTTTTTTTTCCTCATCCACACATTTTGCTACATACTCGTATTTCTACATACTTTTATTTATTTATTTATTTATTTATTTATTTATTTATTTTTTACAGCTGCTGGAAACATCTACGTACAATTATTTTATTGTTTAACACTACGAACATTAAATCTTTGCATTACCTTCCTTTGGATTCCTCTTAATACCAACAAACTATTTTTTTAAGCCTGAGAAACACCTGTTTCTACAGGTACTCTTCTCTTAACACATTTCAAAACACCTGCATACTTTTCGGCTTTCTTTTTCTTAGCTTTAACATCACTTCATTCACTCATAGCACGAACCAAACTCCTTTTCCACCTCAAACACGTTTATACCTATTATGTTTCGCTGATGTATTCACAACAGGCACTTTAAGCTTACTTGAAAGTACCTTCGAGACCTTTGGGAATATAGCTATTTCCATTTCCATTTACAGCGCTCAATATTACAAGGCATCTTTTTATTTTTTTCAGTATTTTTCTCTAATGTGTGCTTTCCCTTTCGGCCAGGGCAGTCTTGAGCCACTAATGATCTGTAAACTGTCACCAATCGTCCCTTGTGTGCTCTGCTGAGGCTCAAAGTACAAAGGGAGGCAAAGAAAGGGAAGGGAACGGTATCTTCATGCACTCACGATTCATCTCCTCTTGCCTTCTAGGAAGCATGCAGCTTTCATTTATTTTATTTGAGTCTGCGCGAATATATGACCGTTTTCTTACACACTCGTTTTTCTTTTATCGCTTTGGTTCTTTGCAAGAGCTCTGTTTGCTCGCTTTTATGAACTCCTACGTCAATATTCCTCAACTTTCCTCCATAATTCTGACTCCAAGAAGCAGTCTGGGGATGAATTAACTGATACTATACAGTAAATGAGTAATTTTAAAAGACATATCTGATCACGTTCCCCGAGAGAAAACGAGAACAGAGGAAGCATTGCGTCACGGAGTGGGGAAGAGAGCGGGAGCGCGCAACAAGTCTCCGTTTAAACCTTTTTCGTCACTCTTGTTGCCTTAAGGATACAGGAGAGGGATAACCAATACTTCATTACATAGACTCTTAATTAACACTGTCACCGTAACATGCCGTGAGGTATAAAGGGTTTTCCTCAGTAACACTTAGTAAAGCTGGTATCCTTCAATGACATTTTACGTGGGAAGAATTAATTACTTGAATATAATATTTTTGTAGTACTTTAATTAACTTCTCAAGGTACGAGAAGGTTGTCTGAAGGGTTAATTAACTACTGCTAATCATGTAGTTAATGATCTCACTGCCATCAACTACTTCTTTAGCTTTCACAAAACGACCATCAACTGCTTCGCTAGAGAGAGAGAGAGAGAGAGGGAGAGAGAGAGAGAGAGAGAGAGAGAGAGAGAGAGAGAGAGAGAGAGAGAGAGAGAGAGAGAGAGAGAGAGAGAGAGAGAGAGAGAGAATTATAAGAAGTAAAAAGGATTGTTTTGACGGAAAGTGAAGAAAAGTGAGGTGAGGAAGAAGACTTGATGAAGAAGATAATTGCTTTCTGCTACCTAGTGAAGAAGAGGAGGAGGAGGAGGAGGTAGAGGAGTAATAAAAGAGAGGAAAGATGAGGAATAAAGAGGAAGAGATGGGCGATGAAGTATAAATGAAGACGGGAAGAAATGAAGGCAGGAAGAGAACAGAAAAGAGGGAAAAGGGAAGGGAAGAAGAATTTTCAGGAAGAGGTGAAAAAAAAAAAAAAAATAAAATAGTGGCCGAAGGAAAAATGAAGATAGAGGAAATGAGGGGAGAAAGTATGGAAAGATGAGGAATAGAGATTAAAAGATGAAATAAAGAAATAGTAGGAAAAATATGGATGGAGGGAGAGGTGGAAAGAGTGTAGAGAATATAAGAAGAATGTGATGGGAGAGAATAAAAGAGAAATATGTGGGAGAGAAGAAGCAGGTCATTCCCTCACTTCTTACTTGTAGGATTAGTAATTGATAAAGGTAAACCACAAGTATAAAGTCATCAACGGGTGTACTGTAGCTGAGTTACCTCCCTCTTACCGGTAGAGGTGTTGGGATTAATCAACATGTCATGCATATAAGATAAGATAAGATAAGATAATTTATTCGTCAAGTTGTAATACAAAATGTAATACAAATGAAATTAATTTTGGCTTAAGAGCTCCCTAGTAGTTGCTTATACATAACATTAAAAAGTAAATAAAATCAGTAAAACAATAAAACAATAAAACATTAAGAAAGGAGTCATTACATGGGCTATCGTATACATGCAATATCGGGCTATTTCTGCCCTCATCATGAACCATCACATACAGTAACCATGAATACTTAAATCTAAAAATTATAGTGATGATAGATGATTGAAAAGGAGAATGCTTTTAGGGACAAATGACTTCCTATATCTGTCAGTACGCTGCATGGGCAGAGCCAACCTTCTACCAGATTTTAGATATGTGTAACAGTTATGTAGCGGATGAGTGATATCTCTCATTATCCTGTCCACTTGTTTCATTGTACCTGTCTGATAGAGCTTATCTAATGATATGGTCTGTGCACCTAATTTTCCTGCCTTCTTAACAATCCTTCCCAGCTTATTTTTTATCTTTACAGGTAAGCTTTCCATAACAGGCAGTGACCGAAAAGTTTAGGACTTGTTCCAACAATGATTTGTAGAATAGACTAATGATCACTTTATCTACATGTAAGTTGCGCAAAATACGTACAAAGTGTAGTCTTTGGTTACATTTCCTTGACACCATATCTGTACGAGTATTGACACTGCCCTTCAACTGGTCATCGATCATAAAGCCCAGATACTTATACTGGTTTACTCTTTCTACGTTTTCTTCTCTAATTGTTAATAGGTCTGGTACATGTTTATTTTTAGTTCTGAAATCAAATATCATCTGCTTAGTTTTCTTTACATTGAGCTCCAAAAAATTTTGTTTACTCCAATCAACAATTTTTTTTTTTTAACCTGAGTTAAATAGCCTTCATAATTATCATTTACAATTTTTCCTAAGATAACTGTATCATCAGCATATTTCAAAATAGTACAGTCATCAATTCCACTTCTTACAAGGTAAAAAGAACAGGGGACAACACACAACCTTGTGGGGCTCCTGTGTTAGTTAATATCACATCAGACTTAACATTGTTTATATTGGTATACTGGGTTCTCTGGGATAAAAAGCTAAAAATCCATTTTAAGATATTTCTATTTACACCCATTTCTAGCATTTTATTGAGCAGAATATGAGGTTTCATTGTATTAGGAGGAGGCAGTAGACACCTGCCGAAACGATAATTACTCCCAGTGAGGTGTGCAGCACTGTTCAGGGGGTGCTGTGAACTTATCATTAAACCCAGCTGTGACCTCACTGAACGTTTCCCTTTGTGTCTCACAACACAAGGGGGTAGTCACAGCCTGCCCTCTAAAGACAACTCTCTTCCTCCACACAAAACTACAAGCACCTAATAACACACACACCCTTCACTCAAAAAAATTTAAAATCATGGCGACTCCTACACCAGCCTCGGAGTCCCCATCTGGGGAGGGGACCATAAATGTCCCCAGGTCGGACTGCCTTTCCGTCGACGACCCTAAGTGTCTTGACACCCCCCTCAACTTTTTCTTCATTAACTTCTGCAACATTCGCGGTCTAAGATCTAATTTTCAATCTGTAGAACACCACCTCTCCTCTTCTAAACCTCATTTTCTTTTCCTCACTGAAACTCAGGTGTCTGAGACAACTGACAGTAGCCCCTTTTCTGTTCCTTCCTACTTTCTCTATCCTCATTTTCGATCCAAAGCTGGATGCTGCGTTTATGTGCGCAATGACTTAACCTGCTCTCGTGCCCACGCTCTTGAATCTTCCGAGTTTTCCACCATCTGGCTACGACTACAGAGTCATTCTCATACTAAATTTATCTGTGCTGTATACCTCTCTCCTAACTCCTCTGACTATAAGAAATTCTTTGACTACTTAACTTCCAAAGTGGAGCACATTCTGACCCTCTTCCCTTTTGCAGAGATCTCCATTCTTGAAGACTTCAATGTTCACCACCAGCTTTGGCTTTCCTCTCCCTTCACTGACCATCCTGGTGAACTAGCCTACAACTTTGCTATCCTCCATGACCTAGAGCAATTGGTGCAACACCCTACTCGTATTCCTGACCGTCTTGGAGATACGCCCAACATTCTTGACCTTTTCCTGACCTCTAATCCTTCTGCTTATGCTGTCACCCTTTCTTCTCCGTTGGGCTCCTCCGATCACAATCTCATATCTTTATCTTGTCCTATCACTCCAATCCCTCCTCAGGATCCCCCTAAGCGAAGGTGCCTCTGGCGTTTTGCCTCTGCTAGTTGGGGGGACCTGAGGCGGTATTTTGCTGATTTTCCTTGGAATGACTACTGCTTCCGTGTCAGAGACCCGTCTTTGTGTGCTGAGCGCATAACAGAGGTGATAGTGTCTGGCATGGAGGCGTACATTCTTCACTCTTTTTCTCGTCCTAAACCTTCTAAACCTTGGTTTAACACAGCTTGTTCTCGTGCTATACATGATAGAGAGGTGGCCCACAAAAGGTACTTAAGCCTTCCTTCACCAGAATCTCATGCACTTTATATTTCTGTCCGGAACCATGCCAAGTCTGTTCTCCAACTAGCCAAAAACTCCTTCATTAACAGAAAATGTCAAAACCTTTCAAGATCTAACTCCCCTCGTGATTTCTGGCATCTAGCCAAAAATATCTCCAATAACTTTGCTTCTTCTTCTTTCCCTCCTCTACTTCAACCAGATGGCACCACTGCTATCACATCTATTTCTAAAGCTGAACTCTTTGCTCAAACCTTTGCTAAAAACTCTACCTTGGACGATTCTGGGCTTGTTCCTCCCTCTCCTCCACCCTCTGACTACTTCATGCCTCGTATTAAAATTCTTCGTAATGATGTTTTCCATGCCCTCGCTGGCCTAAACCCTCAGAAGGCTTATGGACCTGATGGGGTTTCTCCTATTGTTCTCCGAAACTGTGCCTCCGTGCTTGCACCTTGCCTAGTCAAACTCTTTCAGCTCTGTCTGTCAACATCTACCTTTCCTTCTTGCTGGAAGTTTGCCTACATTCAACCTGTTCCTAAAAAGGGTGACCGCTCTAATCCCTCAAACTACCGTCCTATTGCTTTAATTTCCTGCTTATCTAAAGTTCTTGAATCTATCCTCAACAGGAAGATTCTTAAACATCTATCACTTCACAACCTTCTATCTGATCGCCAGTATGGGTTCCGTCAAGGCCGCTCTACTGGTGATCTTCTGGCTTTCCTTACTGAGTCTTGGTCATCCTCTTTTAGAGACTTTGGTGAAACTTTTGCTGTTGCCTTGGACATATCAAAAGCCTTTGATAGAGTCTGGCACAAAGCTTTGATTTCCAAACTACCCTCCTACGGTTTCTATCCTTATCTCTGTAACTTCATCTCAAGTTTCCTTTCTGACCGTTCTATTGCTGCTGTGGTAGACGGTCACTGTTCTTCTCCTAAATCTATTAACAGTGGTGTTCCTCAGGGTTCTGTCCTGTCACCCACTCTCTTCTTATTATTCATTAATGATCTTCTAAACCAAACTTCTTGTCCTATCCACTCCTATGCTGATGATACCACCCTACACTTTTCCACGTCTTTTCATAGACGTCCAACCCTTCAGGAAGTAAACATATCACGCAGGGAAGCCACAGAACGCCTGACTTCTGATCTTTCTAAAATTTCTGATTGGGGCAGAGCAAACTTGGTATTGTTCAATGCCTCAAAAACTCAATTCCTCCATCTATCAACTCGACACAATCTTCCAGACAACTATCCCCTCTTCTTCAATGACACTCAACTGTCCCCCTCTTCTACACTGAACATCCTCGGTCTGTCCTTTACTTATAATCTGAACTGGAAACTTCACATCTCATCTCTAGCTAAAACAGCTTCTATGAAGTTAGGTGTTCTGAGACGTCTCCGCCAGTTTTTCTCACCCCCCCAGCTGTTAACTCTGTACAAGGGCCTTATCCGTCCATGTATGGAGTATGCTTCACATGTCTGGGGGGGGTTCCACTCATACTGCTGTTCTAGACAGGGTGGAATCAAAAGCTTTTCGTCTCATCAACTCCTCTCCTCTAACTGACTGTCTTCAGCCTCTCTCTCACAGCCGCGATGTTGCATCTCTAGCTGTCTTCTACCGCTATTTTCATGCTAACTGCTCTTCTGATCTTGCTAACTGCATGCCTCCCCTCCTTCCGCGGCCTCGCTGCACAAGACTTTCTTCTTTCTCTCACTCCTATTCTGTCCACCTCTCTAACGCAAGAGTTAACCAGTATTCTCAATCATTCATCCCTTTCTCTGGTAAACTCTGGAACTCCTTGCCTGCTTCTGTATTTCCACCTTCCTATGACTTGAATTCCTTCAAGAGGGAGGTTTCAAGACACTTATCCACCAATTTTTGACCACTGCTTTGACCCTTTTAGGGACTGGCATTTCAGTGGGCATTTTTTTTTATTAGATTTTTGTTGCCCTTGGCCAGTATCCTTCCTACATAAAAAAAAAAAAAAAATTAAATGCTGAACTAAAATCAATAAACAGTGCTCTAATTTGTGATTTGGGCTTATCTAAATGTTTGTTAACATCATTCAATAATGTAAGTGTCGCATCCTGTACACTCTTATTATTACAATAAGCAAACTGCATAGGGTCTTTTATATTATTAGTTTTTTTTTTTTTTTCACAGATGTAATTTTTCAATACACTTTCTAAACATTTCATATTAGATGTTAATACTACAGGTCTAAAATCTTTTGGATCTTTTGGACAGTTAATTTTTGCAATAGGTTTTACTTCAGATTCCTTACATTTATAAGGTACCACTCCCTGATCTACTGAATCCTGAAATAATGTTGTCAGTACGGGTGTCAGTTGTTTTGCACAATGTTTAAGTACCATAGCAGGCATTCCATCTGGCCCTGTAGCTTTACCTGCCCGTATATTCTGCAGGGACTTCTGCACGTCTTCTTGCCTAATTATTATTCTTTCATCATTATGAGATTGAATTTCTGTCATTACCTCATTACACGCATCACTGAAATCATGGCTTTCAAATCTCGCAAAGAACGCGTTCATTTCGTTTACATATGTGTTGATATTTTCTGGTTGAGGCACACTCTGTTTCTTCTTGTGCCCACACAGGGTTTTAAGTCCCTTCCAAGCGTCTTTTACTCTATTTGTCTTAAACAAGCCTTCAACTTTTTTTTTGTATATTCTTTTAGAATCAGATGTTTTCTTATCTATGTTTCTTTGCAATATTCTTCTTTCAGCATCACTTCTATTACGCTCGAGTCTGTGTTTTTCATTTAGCATAGATTTTAGCTCTGTATTAATTCATGGTTTATTGTTTGGGTATATCTTTATTTTCTTGGTAGGTACGATCATATCAAAGCAGAAGTGGAAATAACCATCGAAAATATCTAAGTTGGTGTTGATGTCAATTCCGTTTTCTATCAGGGCAGACCAGTCTGTACACTCAAAACAAGCTTGTAGTTGTTGCCTGTTATTATCATCCCATTTTCTAATTTCTATTTTTTCTTTCGGTTTAACTCTTTTCAGTAGCTGTTTATATGTAGGAACACAATATAGCATGTTATGGTTTCCATTTCCAATGTTAGGTCGTTTAAAAACTTTGTATCCATCCTTAATGTTACAATACATCTTATCTAGTGTAACGTTGCCTCTTGTGAAACAATGCACTGTTTGGTAGTATGTAGGGACTTTTCCTTGAAAATCGCAATGATTAAAATCACCTAAAACAATTATTGCGCTGTTCGAGTTTTCGTTTTCACAGTTTGTAACACAGTTTTCTAGTGTATCAGCTGCTATAGATTCATCCGCATCCGGGGGTATATACACAAATACTACATTTATCTTGCTAAGTTCACGTGGTAGGTAAAAGGGTCGACAGGTAAACGCTAAATACTCGATGTTGTTGTCACAATAGCTTTCCTTAACTTTAATTTGTGAACACCATCTGTCATTTACATAAGCAGCAACGCCACCCCCTCGGTTCTTATCAACACCTCTCCTGTCAGACCGCACCAACACAAACCCATCAATAGTCACTGTGCTGTCCGCATCCCGATCTTGTAACCAGGTTTCCGTGAGGGCGATTACTGCACTGTCTCTATATTCTCGGATAAACTTACAGTTGGTGCACAACTCATCCATTTTATTTCTAATTGAGCGTATATTACCAAAGGTGATGGCTGGCAGTGGGGTTCTCATGCCACGTCTCCTCATTCTCACTCATACACCGCTGCGCCGCCCTCTTCTCCCCTTGCGGTGCTTTCTTGTCGTTGCATTTTCAGAGTATTTCTTCTCATTGTGACTTGCCTGTAGTTCTTGTAGTCTTCTTACGTCATTAATGAACTCAGCAGGTAGAGGTGAGTCCAGGGAGGGTCGCAAATCGAGCAGGGAAGCACTGTCCTACTGCATGTTTACATGCAGTAGGACAGTGAGGCTGCAGTCACCATCATAACACACAGAATTACACCACACAGCACGTGTATTTTCCGGTTTCACGGTTTCAGAGTTGCTCTAGAGGCATTCATGGTTACCGCAGAACAGTAGGACAGTGAGGCTGCAGTCACCATCATAACACACAGAATTACACCACACAGCACGTGTATTTTCCGGTTTCACGGTTTCAGAGTTGCTCTAGAGGCATTCATGGTTACCGCAGAACAGCCCCAAGAGTGCAGACTTGCCAAAAATGTTGAAAAAAAAAGAGGTAAAAAGTCGGGAGCTCCAGCGCCGGGGCAGCCATCGAGCAGCGACACCACACATAAAATTGCTTAAGTGTGGAATAATTCATTGATATACCTGAGGAACAGACACGTGTCAAATCATAGGAACAAAACACTCAAAAAAAAAAAAAAAAACGAAAAAAAGGAAAATTATGAAAACTCTTGCCAAAAAAAATAAATAAATAAAATAAATAAATAAATAAATAAATAAAATCCTTACCAGTAAAATAAGACAGCTTATTAAATACTAGTTATCATAAATGTAAATACAGGTAATCTCTCTGACCTGTAACCTTAGTGAGGTCATCTGTCACGTTGAGGTTCACCACCAGTATGAGGAGGTCACCTCAGGTCACCTGATCACCGCTTACTGTCATTATCATTATTATTATTATTATTATGGATCATCGTCATCGTTGTCGTTATCATGAAAGGTTTACACTATTGTTATTATTATAAATAGTAGTAGTAGTAGTAGTAGTAGTCGTAGTAGTAGTAGTAGTAGTAGTAGTAGTAGTAGTAGTAGTAGTAGTAGTAGTAGTAGTAGCATCAGTATTAGTAGTAGTAAAAGTATTAGTAACTTTGTTATCATTGTTATTAGTAATCATTGTCATCATTGTCAATATGATAAAAAAATACGTTATTATTATTATTATTATTATTATTATTATTATTATTATTATTATTATTATTATTATTATTATTATTATTATTATTATTATCATTATTATTATTATTATTATTATTATTATTATTTTTATTATTATTATTATTATTACCACCACTACTATTACTACCATCGCGAGAGGTGGCACGAGTAAATCCCTGATTGGCGACAGATCAAAGTGTCGGTGGTGGTGGCTGGGCGCGTGAGGAGCCACCATTAGCACCGATCGTCATTAAGCACCGAGTTGTTTGGTGGTGGAAATAAGCACAGTGGGTCCTTCTTCTCTTACCTCTTCCATGTCACCACTCAGAACAAGTTAATTTTAAACGAGGACGCCGAGAAGAAAAGAAAAAAAAACTTGATTCCAGCTTGTCGCACGCACCATTCTGGGGTATTTATCACTATTTTATCAGTGACCTGTCTGTCTGTCTGTCTGTCTGTATGTATGTATGTGTGTATGTATATATATATGTATGTATATACCGTATGTCTCTGTCTCTCTGTCTCAGCTTTATTGTTTGGTCGTACGTGTGTGTGTGTGTGTGTGTGTGTGTGTGTGTGTGTGTGTGTGTGTGTGTCTTACCCTCTCTCTCTCTCTCTCTCTCTCTCTCTCTCTCTCTCTCTCTCTCTCTCTCTCTCTCTCTCTCTCTCTCTCTCTCTCTCCCCATCATGGACCAAGCTGCCACGTGTGCTGCCTTGCAAAATATATCGGGAAGGAAGAAATTGGGACTAATACAGACGCGACGTAGGGAGAGAGAGAATTTAATCACGAATAGCAGGAATAACACAAGTTGGCTGAGCAGAGGAAAGTAATGGTTGGGTTGGTGGGGATCGTGAAGTCAGAGAAAGAAAATGAACTGAATGGAAATCTCTTAAAAGTGTTACGTGTATGAGGAATGATGGAATGGTGAAGGTTGTGAGTAATAGTGTAATGATGACATGATTTAGTTGGTGTGTAGGTAAAAAAAAATATTATCGAGGTAGTGATGGAATGATGGAGATGTTTATGATTGTGATGGCAGAGGAATAGTAGACTGATTGATGTTTGCAGGTTGTGAAAGGAACTGTGAAATGTTCATGTAATTTGCAGGATATGCAAGTAAAAGAATAGATGAGGTAGTGATGGAGTGATCGTGTTGATGATGATGATGATGAGGAGGAACATAAGCAAGAATTATTACTGTATTCTTCCACAGTGATGGTGGTGGTGGTTGTGGTGAGGAAGAGAGGTGAGAATTATTATTAATCTCCCTCTGTGACGGTGGTGGTGGTGGTGGTGGTGGTGGTGGTAGTGTTCGTGGGGAATATAGGCAAGAATCACTGCTATTTTTCCCTATGATGGTGATGATTGTGATGATCATGAGGAAGATCAATGAGTCACTATCATCCTCCCATACAACTCCACTAGGAGTCAAAGAAATATAAGAACATTTTCCGCTCTCCTCAGGCTACCTTTGTGTTTCAGTCTGGATAGATGATGGTAAGGAAGATCTTTTGTTACGTAAGAAGTACACTGGCCAAGGACAACAAAAACTGCGAGGGAAAAAAATAAATAAGTAAAAATCAGGAATCACTATTATTATCTTCTATTATTTCAGTAGAGGACGAAGGCATCTAAGAAAGTTCTCTACCTCCCTTCTTTGGTTTCCTATCTACTTCAGTCCACCGCAAGATGGACCGATGATAATAGGGAAGATAATTAAGAAACACTATCATTATCTTCTGTGATGCCACTAAAGGATAAACTGAATCGAAGGACATTTTCCTCTCCTGTTCATTGGTTATCGTCTACTTCAGTGCACACCGCCATTGAGAGATAACAGGAACATAAATAATAAGTGAAAAAAAAAAATAAAGATATCTAAGAACATCTATTATTCTACTCATTTTTTTTTTATTTTTCTTATATTTATTTATTTTTGTTATTTACTTTAGTCCATACCAAACAACATCATAGATAACAAGAACATTAGTTATTTAGTAAAAACAATGACTTCTTCTCCGGTGCACACTAAGCTACACTGCACATAACAAGAACACAAGAAACAATTAGAGAAAGAAAAACAACATTCTTGACAGAGAACAAGGACGAAAACAATGATTCACTAAGCCACAAAATTCATCGGATTTGAGCTTCAAAAACACGCTGATTAGAGGCAGAAGAAAACAAAATATATATATAACTTGAAGTGACTTAATGATATCTCACTGAGCAAATTAAAGTGAATTGGAGTGAATAGAGAGAGAGAGAGAGAGGAAGAGTCAGAGAGGAGAGAGAGAGAGAGAGAGAGAGAGAGAGAGAGAGAGAGAGAGAGAGAGAGAGAGAGATGAGAGAGAGAGAGAGAAGAGAGAGAGAGGAGAGAGAGAGAGAGAGAGAGAGGAGAGAGAGAGAGAAGAGAGAGAGAGAGGGAGAGAGAGAGAGAGAGAGAGAGAGAGAGAGAGAGAGAGAGAGAGAGGAGAGAATGTCAGCGTGTAATTAATCTTTTGTCCATCTCTGTCACTTCCTTTGTCATTATGGTTTGTATCACTGTCACTTGCTGTTGATTTATGTGAGTGGCGATCGTTCTCAGAGCTCCGTGTCTTCCAGTGGCTCCCTATTATTCATAAGTCTTCATCTGGGAGGAGATGTGGAGTGTCGGTTTGATTGCTTGCTTGTCTCAGTGGTTGTTGGGGCTGGTGATGGTTGTGGTGGTGGTGGTAGCGGTAGTGGGTCGTGCAGCCTCTGGTGTTTAGGGAGGTGCATCAGACCTGTGTCATCTTTGGGGCACAAGGGGAACAGACTGTTAAGCTCGTGCTCCGATAAGCGTCTCTTCAGGTGTTTGTGCTTCTGCTGGAGTAACTTACGCGTCAAGCTTTGATAAGTTTCATTCGCGACAGACGAGTATTTTCTCAACATGTTTTTGCACAAACAGGGGCCGTGGCAGGGAAAGGGCGACTCCTGTCTTTGCATTGTAGCCACAGTCTGTAAAAACTGCAACACGGGAGTCATGTCTGAGTGACTTTGCCGCTCCCCCTTTATTTTCCCGCTGTGCCTTTGCGAGGACGTGTTCATTCAGGTACTGGAGGCGGCGGATGGGGAGCTGGTCCAAGAACCTGACAATCTTGACTAAGAGTCGCCGTTTCTTACGTCGCCTGAGCTTGAAAGATTTCTTCACACGACACTTTGTGGTTCCGCGACAAACTGTAAAGAAGGGTGTCTTTCTCTGCCATGAGGAAGTCGTTAAGGGAGGTCTTCTGCCACGTGAAAGACTGCCACGCTGCAGTGTCCTGTGTTCCAAGGCGCAGGCCTGGGAACCGCTTGATGGCCTGGGCACGCCGCCACACCTTGAATATCGGCGAAATTCCTTCGGCAAGCTGTTTTCATGAAATAGCGGCGAATGTTTCTGCTGACATTCTTTTCCATAAACTGTTCAAGAATTTCTTCCTTCTCTTGAATGGAATGTGTTGAAAGATTGACTTTGGGGAACAAAGGAGCTCATCAGCAGTGGAATTCTTGACTGTAAATTCTTTCTTTGAGTGGGCAGACAGGAGACCATTTCTGCATCTACAGAGTGCGGCTCACATCCTGACATCGGCTCCACGCCGCCTTCTCGTCCCCCTCCTCTTCGCTACCGTCACTGAATTCGCCGGCCAGTCTGTTAAGCAGCCTGAAGTCCACCTCCTTCTCTGGTGATGTCTGGCTTTTCTTTGCTATATTCTCATCACTGGCACCACCGCACTCACCGTCTTCACTCTGACTGTACTCCTCGCCATCTGAGGGATACTCAGTGGGACTCAAGCGGGCCTCACTCTCAGCGTCACTGTCGTCCTTCTCATCCCAGGAAGCGCCATCCGTTTCACACTCATCATCCTCCACGTCTGAGAGGTGGCAGTGCATTCTCTCGTTGTCGGGAACTCAAGGCTGGCGAGTGATTTGTCGCCAGGGATGTAATACTCGTCATCGTCGTTTTCTTTTCTGCTTGAGTTACCGTCTTGACCCTCCACCCCAGGCACGCTTCCTTCCAAGCGGTCATTCTGGTGGTGAGAGTTTGTGGGAGTCTGAGCGCGTGCTCCACCGTCACCTTGCCGCTTTAAATCGCTTCCTTGGTGTTCAGCAGAGTCTGTGGGGCCTGTGCGTGAAGCGTGACAGCGCTGCTGAAAAACCTCTCCACCATCTTTATCTCTTGAATTGCCATCTTCCTTTTACTGTTTTCATGTTCATTATCTGACCGTTTCTCTTCGTTTTTATGAACTTCGTCAGATTCTTCGGCTTTGCTTTCATTAACGCTTCCTGCTTCCATCTTTTTTGTTGGTATTTCCCTTTCTATGTTTTTTTTTTTTTGTTTTTTTGTGTGTGGTAATTTGCTGTCTCAACCTGTCGTGTATTTTTTTTTTCGTTCGAGTTACTTAAGTTACTCTCTCTCCCTCTCTCTCTCTCTCTCTCTCTCTCTCTCTCTCCTCTCTCTCTCTCTCTCTCTCTCTCTCTCTCTCTCTCTCTCTCTCAAACACTCTTTCCTGAATAATCTGTACTTTAACTTCCCTCTTTGTTATGAATAATATTGGCTTTTCTTTCCTCTCCCTGAATAAACAGACAGAGATAGATAGATAGATAGATAGATAAATAGATAGATACATTAAGCTGACCTGACTTAACCAATGTCTAGGACGACCAAGATTCAAATTATGATAGTTTAGAAATAAAAAAAAATTAAGTAGACGTTGGAGAGAGAGAGAGAGAGAGAGAGAGAGAGAGAGAGAGAGAGAGAGAGAGAGAGGAGAGACGAGAGAGAGAGAGAGCCCATAATTCAGACCCTCTTTTTCTCCTTCACCACTTCTTCATCGCCTCCCCATCCTCCCTATTAACTCCACCTTCTCCCTCCTTTACCTCCTGCTCCTCATTTCTCACATCCACATCTCATTCCTCCTCTTTCTTCTCCTCCCCCTCTCCTTCTCTCCTGCTTTCACTCTGTTCCTCTCCCATGCTATTCCATCTCACGTTCCCCTTTCACCACTCGCCAACATTCTCTTCCCTTCTGCTTCCGTACCTTCTCCATCCCATTGTTTCTCTCCAGATTTCCTTCCATTACTCCCATATCTCTTCCCCCTTTATTACTCTTCTCTTCCGCTGCTTCACACACACACACACACACACACACACACACACATATATATATATATATATATATATATATATATATATATATATATATATATATATATATATATATATATATATATATATATATATATATATATATATATATATATATATATATATATATATATATTATATATACCTTCTCCCTCCTTTACCTCCTGCTCCTCCTATATTATATATATATATCATATATATATATTAAGCTCAATGTGGATAATTCCCTAACGTGAACATTAGGCAAGCAATTTGCACAATGTTTAGAAATTGTCAGCATTAGGCAAAACATGCCTGATTTTCACATTATGCAGTTCAATTTTCCCGATCAGGTTAGCTTAGATTATTTAAATGCAACTCGTGCAGATCATGAAAAATTTTCTAGCTTTGTTTAGGCATGTTATATTCACATCAGGAAAAATTGAGCTACATAATGTGAACATCAGGCATTTTTTTGTCTAATGTTGACAATTTGCAGGTTCCAGTTTGTTACACCAATATTTTCCTGTGTGGAAACCTGCCACCATGCATCTCAGCAGGGTTTAAGGGGTCTCTGAATACCCTTTCCTTTCTGTGGCCACTGTCAAATGCCAATGCCACTTATATTTCCTTATCTCAATCTCCTTCGCTCCTCAGGCCACTGTCATATGGTAATGTCACTTGTATTTCCATATCTCACTCTCCTTCTTCCCTTCTCAAGCCACTGTCAAGTTTTAATACCACGTGTATTTCCATATATAGACCCCTTCTTACCTTCTCAGGCCACAATCATGTGCTAATGTTACCATTACTTTCACATTTCAGTGTACTACTTCTTGTGACCTCTGGCTTCGTTGGTGTTTATGTTGCAGGTTGTGTACTGGAGAAAAGGCGCTCATAGGTCCGGGTTACGAAACTTTATGGGGCTTAAAAAAGTTGTTAACATCTCAGCGACCTAAGAAGTTCATAAGTATTCAGTGAATCACTTTTACAATAGATACGAATTTCTCAGGGACTTAAGAAATTGTTAACTCTTTCTTGAATCCAGCCCCAGGTGGAGTGGCTCAGTGTCGGCGCCATTCTGCATGCACAGTGGAATTAGCGAGGGATCCGTGCTGACCCCGCACCTGTTCAGCCTATGCGAGGACCAACTCAACGTAATGCTGAACGCTCTCGTGTGGGCTGTCATATTGCAAATGAGGCACCAAATAATTTTTCCTGTGCGGATGACCTGATCTTGGTGTGCCCGAGTGCAGCGGCGCTAAATGGCTTGCAGCGAATCTGTGAGGAATTTGCTAGTAAGCACTACATTAAATTTAGCACGGCTAAATCCGCGTATATGTGTATTCCACTGAAGCGCGCGCCGCCGCTGGCACCTCCAGGTCATGTGTCTGGGCGCACCAAGCTGGAATACGTGCGAGCGTTGTCATGCCTGGGCCACATCATCACAGCTGATTGCATGGTGATGAGCACATTAGGAAGGAAACAAGGAATCTTGGTGCACGTAGGGATGTCCTCGTGAGAAATTTCAAATTTCGTAATAACGATGTTAAACGCCAGTTGTTCAGCAGTTATTGTTATTATATTTATTGTACTTCATTGTGGCAACATTTCAAAATGGCGACGATGCAACGCTTGCGCGTAACGTGTAATAACACTCTACGAAGACTCACGGACCACCTGCCATTTATTATTATTATTATTATTATTATTATTATTATTATTATTATTATCATTATCAATATTATTGGATCAAGAGACATTTGAAGGACAACAATTTTTCAACACCACCATCCACCTTCAGATTAAAGTCACGGTGAGGTAACACATCACCTTAAACAGCTATTACTTCACACCAGGAACAATTATACAATATATATATATATATATATATATATATATATATATATATATATATATATATATATATATATATATATATATATATATATATATATATATATATATATATATATATATAACGTTACACAGGGAAGCGATTACATCACAAAAATTATTAATAATTCCAAAAACCTTTTACAGAACAGCTCAATGGCGTTTCCATTAACATTTTTCGTCTCTCTCTCTCTCTCTCTCCTCTCTCTCTCTCTCTCTCTCTCTCTCTCTCTCTCTCTCTCTCTCTCTCTCTCTCTCTCACTCTCTCTCTCTCTTAACACTCCTAAAAATTAATCATAATACCCTATTTGCCCTGTTTGTGGCCTCTATGCATTATTTTCTTAGACGGAGTTCAGAGCTAACTACAACTCCTAAATCCTTTTCGTACTCTGAACCTACCAGAGTTTCGTTGCTTATAGTGTACCTACTGTGTGGGTTTCCTCTACCTACGCTAAGTACTTTGTATTTGTTGATATTGAACTGCATTTGCCATCTGTCCGTCCATTCGTTCATCCTATCTAAATCTGCCTGCAGGGCGATGGCATCCGATTGTGACCTAATTAATCTCTCTGTCTTTGTGTCATCCGTAAATTTACTAACATCACTACCAATTCCACTATCCAAGTCATTGATACATATTAAAAACAACAATGTCCCTAATACTGATCCCTGTGGCACCCCTCTCGGATTTCGAGCCGTTTATTACAACTCTCTGTCGCCTGTCGCTAAGCCATGACCCTATCCAGCCCAACACCTTCCCATCCATCCCGTGTGCCCTAACCTTTCTCAGGAATTTTTGATGGGGTACCTTGTCAAATACTTTACTAAAGTCCAGATATAAGATATCATAGCTATCACCTTTATTTACTGCCTCGTACACTTTACTGTAAAATCTTAACAAGTTTGTCAGGCAAGACTTCCCCTTCGTGAAGCCATGCTGTGACTGATTTATCTTAGTACTCTTTGTGAGTTCTCTTTGTGCGCCAAAGCAGGACGGTGCTGTGTCCTTGTCAGACTACCTCTGGATACTATTGTGATAACACCCTTGGCACCTCAGGAACTTCCACAAAACGTTGCCAAATGCCATCATAGCCTCGCACTGAATCCCGAGAAGCAAAGTGACGGTAGTTTAAAAAGTTACGCATGTAGAAAAACAAATTTGATGATAGAAGGAATAAGGTGGCAGGTTCGTGAAGCGTGGCATACTGTTAGAGAGAGAGAGAGAGAGAGAGAGAGAGAGAGAGAGAGAGAGAGAGAGAGAGAGACAGAGAGGTGAGTGAGTGAGTGAGTGAGTGAGTGAGTGTGTACAGCGTGGTATTTCAGATTGTTGTTAAGTCATAACCACCAGAAATACGTCACTAGAAATAATCAATGTATTATAGAAGCTCAAATAATG
Organism: Scylla paramamosain; assembly: GCF_035594125.1. Classification (NCBI taxonomy): domain Eukaryota; kingdom Metazoa; phylum Arthropoda; class Malacostraca; order Decapoda; family Portunidae; genus Scylla; species Scylla paramamosain. Next base: position 136,769 of record NW_026973675.1, on the reverse strand, counting down.
ATAACGAATTTGATGCTTTAAATAAATAAACAAATCAATAAATAAATAACGAAGATTACGATGCGGGTGACGAAGATAAAGATGCGATTCCACGATAACGATGCGTTTCCACGATTATGATACGAGTTTCCACGATAACTGTGCGATTCAACGAAATTTATATGAGTTTCCACAGTGACGATGTGATTCCACGATAGCGATACGATTCCAAGACAATGATACGATTCCACGATAATGATACGATTCCACGATAACGAAAAGATTCCACGATAATGATACGATTCCACGATAACGATGCGAGTTTCCAATATAACGATGCGAGTTTCCACGATAACGATGCGATTCCATGATAACGATGCGAGCTTCCACGATAACGATGCGAGTTTCCACGATAACGATGCGATTCCATGATAACGATGCGAGTTTCCACGATAACGATGCGATTCCACGATAACGATGCGAGTTTCCAATATAACGATGCGAGTTTCCACGATAACGATGCGATTCCACGATAACGATGCGAGTTTCCAATATAACGATGCGAGTTTCCACGATAACGATGCGATTCCACGATAACGATGCGATTCCACGATAACGATGCGAGTTTCCACGATAACGATGCGATTCCACGATAACGATGCGATTCCACGATAACGATGCGAGTTTCCACGATAACGATGCGAGTTTCCACGATAACGATGCGGGTGCGGCGAAAGCTATAGGAAATTGTCTACCTACCTACATAGGTACCAGGACGAACCCTTCCTCCCCAAGGGTCCACCCCAGTCCCTGGGTGTGAGGGCAGTGACGATGCAACCTTGCCGCGCCTCACACAGGTCGCCATGAGCAATGACCCACCACACTCCACTCCCCAACCACTGTCATGACGTGAGCCCTTTTCTTCCCTAAAGGACCCCTCGTGCTGCCAGTGTCTGGTGCATGGTGCACGGCGTGCCCTCGTTCATGGCGAGTTGTTCAGCCCGGCGTCATCATAATCAAAGGACCCGTACACGCCCTCCACCAGACTATGGAAAGAGCCCTTACTCCCCATAAGGACTCCCCACTCCGGGCAACATCTGGTGAATGGCAGACATTGATCTCTTGCTTATGGCGACCCCTTGCCTAGTGCGAGGCGCTGCAAGTGGACGACTACTATTGAAACTTGAGGCCGCAAAGGAAAAGAAGGACCTGCTGCTAGTTCTCTGCCTTGGGCCCCAGGCCGGACCCGACAGCCACCTTCTCCCCCCGTGCGGCGCTCAAGGCCGTCACGGCCTTCAAGGAATTTTGGCCGAAAGTTCTCAAACATCATTTAAATTTTGATTTGAATATAAAATCGTCGATGGTAAATGAAAAATGGTTTTTTGCTTGACAGTGTGCAAGAGTGGGCTGATCAATGAAACAAGATGAGGCAGCTTTGCTCCGGAGTATTTGAGTGTACCTTGCGTGTTTGCTGCCCGTGAATATGCGCATGTTCGTGTGTGACTAGATAGAAACAGTAATCCAATGGTGTGCCTGCTTAATGGGGAACTTTACAAGATTAAATACATTTCTGGACGAGTGGACGTTTTGCATGCCTTGTACACGAACTGTCATCTGTAGACCTACTTTTTTTTTTTTTCTGATAGCTGCTATTTATACTCTTCAAAAAATAAGGAATAGATCCTCAGTTTTTTTTTCTTTCACTCATTTTTTTTTTTTTTTTTTTTTTTTTCGAAATGCAAACTTTTGAGTGTAGCCAGCTTGTTTCAGTTGTGTGAGTGTTTGGTGTAGTGTTTGGATCAACATAATGTCGCTGATGGTTGACAGTTAAATCATGGTGATTTAAACGCTTTAAATTATAATGTGCTGGTCCTTCGTGACAATGAATAACATAATTTTCCGTAACTTCTCTTTGAATGATGAGTTGCAGTGTTCCAGTGTTTCACGATTTGTTGTGTGTGCGTCACAATAACGCCAATCTCCACCTTTCTTCACTCCCAATATCCAGGAACCATCAACTCGTCGTCCATGGTTTGGGTTGTTTTCCACCTCAGCCTCGCTGTCGTTTGATTCTGGTACATGATCTTGCCGTATTTTACCTCTCTTGTATTTTCGGTTTCCCGCGAACCGCGCTTCGTTAATTTGCACTGGCTCTTCTTTAATGCTTACCATTTTTCCACGATTGTTAACAAACAACTTGTGAGCAAACCACACGACACTCGTCAAACCAATCACAGGTTGCTGCGTCACCTCTGCCTGTCAATTCATGCACCGAAACATGAGATAGCTTGAATAAAAAATAAATAAATAAATAAATAAATAAATAGATAGATAAATAAGTAAAAAAAATAAATTGTCACAGAAAGCTTGGAAACTAAATGTAACTGCCTTCGTTTCGTCTGTGATCTCGTTGTAAAACTGTTTAGCTAACATCTGAAGGTTCTTTATATATTCACATGTCAATAAGCAGGTAAAATCACGGCAGGGAGCGCAGGTCGGCTATGGAGACTGATGTCTGTGTCTGTGCCGGAATGAAGTGTGCTGTTGCTACATGTAGCACCTTGTTGAGTCGGGACCGGAGCTTCGACACTCAAACAGACATTCCACTCGTGCATCAGGCTCTCTAACCAAACATTCCCTCCAAACCAAGACAAGTGTTTTCCTCGTCTCTTGATAATAAAAGGAAAAGTATAACTTTTCTTGTACATACATCACAATACAAAGTGTAGGTCGCATGCCAAAGTAGCTTCATGACACGTAGATCGCATACCAAAGTAGCACCGGTTTAGGTTGGGTTAGGTTTAGGTCATAACACGATTGCAACTTTGCATGGGAGTCACACTGAGAGTAGGTGCACATCACTCTTAAACATGCTGTGGTTCAGGCCAGGTGAGGTCAGCTGAGATGAGGCCTAGGAGAGGTCAATAACTGCATGGGAATCACAATGAGAGTATTACCGAGAATATCCCGCGGATAGTTTCAGAGCTACAGCCGGCCGTCATCACAGACGAGCACACACACACACATACACACACACACTAAACACACACACACTAAACCCACACACTAAACACACACACTAAACACACACACTAAACACACACACACACACACACACAGACACACACACACACACACACAACAAACACACAGACACACACAACACACACAACACACGCACACACACACACACACACACACACACACACACACACACACACACACACACACACACACACACACACACACACACACACAGACACACAGAAACACACACACACACACACACACACACACACACACACACATACACACACACACACACACACACACACACACACACACACACACACACACACACACACACACACACACACACACACACACACACACACACACACACACACACACACACACAAACACAGAGACACACACACACATACACACACACACACACACACACACACACACACACACACACACACACACACACACACACACACACACACACACACACACACATACACACACACACTGTAAGAATCCTTATTATCCGTGGCTGATAAAAATATAAATAAATATATTAATACTCGCAATCATCTATACTTTATCAAGTCGTTCCCTTCTCAGTTAACGCAATGGGCACATCTCTCAGCGGCTCGTGTCTCGGAGACCAGCCACTCGCCCACCAAATACTCGTGGCTGTCCAGTCGTTGCAAAAATTATGAGAACCCAGAACCAAAAGGATAGGGCAGTTTGTGGCTTGTGTTTCCTATCACCCCAACTCAACAAATTGACGATTTGTGTGTGTGTGTGTGTGTGTGTGTGTGTGTGTGCGTGTGTGTGTGTGTGTGTGTGTGTGTGTGTGTGTGTGTGTGTGAGAGCGAGTGAAGGCGATGATTTAGTGTTTTCATTGTTCCCGTGCAGACCATTACCACGCAGGAAACAACTCCTGGTGAGGGTGTTGTCAGAGTCACTCAGCAGGCGCGGCGTGGTGTGCCGTCATGGGGAAGCCCGCCACTGAATAAAGAACTGGAAGGCACTCACACAACGCATGCCTCACCAGCCTCTCAGGGAAACTTCTGCCGGAGGAAAGTTGGAGGGAAGCGAACCTCCAATGAGAAGTCCGGAAAGAGAGAGAAAGAAACAAAAATCTCACGTCCGTAAAAATACAAATATTTAATGATTTGTTTGTTGGCGCGATGTGAGCCCTGAGATCCGTAGATAAAGGTTTGAGATTTCTTCCTGACACACGAAAAAAACAGACACATACATATATACACACAGAGAGGCAAGCAAGCAGATAGACACTAGTGAGTGAATCAACAGAAGAATAAAAAAGTAGATGAAAAAGGTAAAATCAAAGGAATAAAAGCATTTCTCCTTGTGTTAGTTATATTTATATAATAACATACGTACATATTCAGTAATTCTGCACAACGATGTACTCCACAGTCTTAACATCTCTGAGTCCTCTGTTGTAATACTCGCAAGATAAGAATGCTGCTGTGAAAAAAAAAAAAATCAGACAGACAGAAGTTAACACTGAATATGATAATGAGGGAACGAGGGAGAGAGGTGGACGTTGAATCTGGGCCCGTCCTCCCCGCAGACTGTGGCCGAGCAAACAGTGTCAACGTGACGCGCCGTGGAGGGAATGTGCACAAAATGAGTCAGAGAGAGATTCCAAAATCCTGTAAATGAATGGCGATGTTTGACTGAGATGTCCTCGTTATGCCACCATCACTGAGAAAAGAAAGCTCATCAAAGCACCATAACTTGGGGCTGTACACGTCGTCCGTCCCAGCTCCTGACTTGCGAGAGTTTTCTATCTGTCGCATTTCACGCCTGTACTGATTTCGCAAACAATCTAGTTTCTTTTTTATATCCGCAATGGTAACGGATGCATACTTCTTTTCTATTTCTCTTGTTATTGCTGTAAGGGCTGTTACACGTTTATTTCTGTCCTTATAATCAGCACTCTTTATGTTCCACAAGCAAGGTTTTTGACGGTACATATCAATTATCCATGCTGTATCTTCCCTGGACCACTAAACGTTTCCTCCTTCAGGTACACTTGTAGAAGGACCGCCAGACATGCTGATATGCACAGAACACTTTGAATGCGAGATAGATTCCTACTTAATTACGAGGACACATTTAGTGTTTCGCATCATACCACTCGAAACAGTTTCTGGGGTTTCCTGCAAACTCACAGACATTTGCCCGCTAGTTTGCCCCCAGTCTCCTCGCTTCTGACGTCACCTTCGTGCCTGCCACTCAACCTCCTTGCTATTGTATTGGAACGGGATCTGGTATCACTGTTTGCCCGTCGAGCATGCTCGATAGTGTGGACACACCTTAAATTAGTGAGCCAGGGAGGAACAAACAGTAGTAACTCACCTGACGCCTGCTGTCGTGTGGCGCTGGCATGGAGGGAAGACGTGAGACTCTCCAGGGCCATGATACCAGAGGGGGAGACAGGCAGGCGAGGTGATTCTGATAATGACAGGAGGGACGTGTGATGCATTTAGGTCTCAGAAGCACTTAAATGAAGAGAGATGAATTTAAAAGCCGTTAAATGAAGGGATGAGTGTAAGAGATAACGTGTCATGTACTGGGCAGTGATGACACTTAATTGGAAATAAGGAGCTTGACAAAGTGATGATTATGAAGGTAACGTGTGATTTACTAAGTGACGCTAGATAGGACAAGCAGGTGCACTAACTGGTGGTGACTGTGGTGTTAACATGTGATGTGTTATGCTAGACAATACCCGGAAGCGAGCACATGATCATTATGTGACAGTGTATCATGTATTCTATTGGACAAAGATACAGCAGATGGGAAAAAGGATCTAGACCAAGTATTAGTGATCGTAATGGTGTGATTGAGAGGAAGGAGAGGGTAAAGCCAGACTGAGAAGAGGAAGCCCATTAACTTCACCCACACGCCTCCAGTCTTACACTCATTTTAACAGTTTATTAACCCTTTTATTGGTATGGCTGGCCTTCGCTAACTTTTCTATCACTGTAAAAGTTGATTGCATGGAGACACAGGAGAGAAAAGAAATAAAACAAGGTTATTTTTGTGCTTTTTGCCCTGAAGAAATATTAACGAGGGTCTAGCACAAAAATAGTATCTAAAAAGTACATGTATTATAGTGTCTGGTCGCATGGCAGGGAGGGTAAGGAGAGCCGCACTGCCAGTACAGCCGTCAGGAAGCCAATCCCGTATATTTGCCTGTTAATCCTGTCATCAACTCTGGTTCGAACTAAGCATTCGAACAGACCGAACATAATTGAACCATACCACAAACAACTCAACACTACAGGTATTAAGGGGAAAATTTTGTCCAGTAGTGAAAGGCTTAAAGAACGTTGATACAAAAAAGTGTGGCGGTTAACGATGCAAAGATTGGCAGGGCACATACTAAACAATATATATATATATATATATATATATATATATATATATATATATATATATATATATATATATATATATATATATATATATATATATATATATATATATATATATATATATATATATATATAAAGAGTACTCAGCTCCCAGGCCATCCAATACGCCTTTTTTTTTAATATATGTATTTATTATTGTGGATATTTAATGATACTCAGTCCACCCACCATCACCACCTCCACGGCAGCAGGTCTTAGTCACCAGAGCTCCTCAGGCAATCACCTTCACTCGCGTGCCCTTCCTCGTCTTATTATCGAACATTCGTAACTGACCAGCAGCTTGACATGACCTTTTATAACTGGTCAATCGATGTTTCATTAGCGGTGACCTCATTTCTGCTGATTTCTTGAGAGCCCATCACGAGCTCCGCCGCCATTCCCTCCAGCCCACACTCGCCGCCGCCACACACACACACACACACACACACACGCTGCTTTCATCGTGGTGAGTTGCGGCCTGACAGCTTCCTATAACCATCCTGAGCTTGGTGCCCGCATCCCGCAGTGTGTGTCTCACACACCCCGTGACCTCGGCTGCTCGGGAAAGGTCCAGGCAACGTCCTTTTGGGTGTTCGCGGGATTGTGAAATGTTGCTTGTGTAAAGTGTTAAGAATAAGACTTTGGCCGGGATGGTGTTTGTGAGGAAGGTGTGATTCTGCTTTGTTGCTTAGTGTGCTGTTCAGTTAAGTGGTTTGGGAGGATGGTAGTGTTGTGGTTGTTAAAGGCTAGGTTGTATTGCATTGAATCGGATAGTAGTAGTAGTAGTAGTAAAAATAGTAGTAGTAGTAGTAATAGTAGTAGTAGTAGAAGTAATAGTAGTGATGGTGGTAGCAATGTGAAGGAGGAGGAGAAACAGCGACAATGATGATGTCGATGATTATAACAACAGCAGTATTAATGAGTGATAATGTTTGAGTCGCACAGAAGCATATACATTATAACATTAAAGAGAGAAAAAAATAATTGACGGAGAGATAACTATAATCATTATAAACATAGATACAAAAACAATTACAATTACAACAAATACCAATATGTAGACCTCAAAGCATTTTACAGGTAGGCATTGTTGATGATGAGCCGCTTCATTAACGCTTGCTCTGCTATTGTTGATGATCCCCCTTCTTGACTAAACACACTGACACATTCCTTCCTGCTCCACAGCCACCTCCAAGCATTGCACTGCCTAGAAATTAGTAAATATAATCTTTTAATTTCCCTTTTCTCTTTCTTGTCTATGTTTATAAAGATTTAATTGTTCTTAGTGCTGGGAATTGAGTGAGAAATAGAATAGAAATTGCTAAATCTAATCTCTTATTTAATTTTTTCTGCTTCTTGTCTATATTTATAAAAAAAAATATAATTGTTCTTATTGCTGGGAATTGGTAAATCTCATCATTGTTGGAAATTGGTAAATCTAATCTCATGACTACTAAATCTAATCATTGCTGGGAATTACTAAATCGAATCATTGTTGCTGTTGGAAATTGCTAAATCAAATCTTTTCATTCCCATTTTTCTTTCCTGTCTATCCTTATCAAGATTGCATTCCTCTTAGTGCTGGGAATTGTCGTATATCTCATTGGAAAAGGTAAACATTTCCAAACTGCTTCCCGAACCAGGATCCTCGAGCACCAAGAGCCTCATCCGCAACTCAAGCAGGCCCCGGGGACTTATCTGTCATGCATGAGTCACGAGTTCGGGTTTGTGAGTGTGTCGCCGGTAGGGTTGGCAGCCTTGACACGACACACGGCTTGCACACTCGTTACTTGGGTTTCATATTAATGAACACGAAATAATACTGTCATATTTACCACAGTAGAGGCTCCAGACAGACACAGAGAGAGAGAGAGAGAGAGAGAAGGGGGGGTTTAATCTCTCTCTCTCTCTCTCTCTCTCTCTCTCTCTCTCTCTCTTGCTTTAGCTGACAACTGTAATGAAGTTTCTATCTTATGGTGTCTGATGCTATTTGCGTAGTATATTAATCAAATCAAATCAATCTCTCTCTCTCTCTCTCTCTCTCTCTCTCTCTCTCTCTCTCTCTCTCTCTCTCTCTCTCTCTCTCTCTCTCTCTCTCTCTCTCTCTCAACAGAGGAACTTGAAGGTAAATTAAAGAATTATAGCAAAAGGAGCGTACTAAGATTGTTGGAGGAGGAGGAGGAGGAGGAGGAAGAGCAGGAGGAACAGAAAGAAGAAGAGCAGTAGGAATAAGAAGACAAGGAGCAGCAGGAGTAGGAGGGAGAAGAAGAGACGACAGGAAGCGGAGGTGAATCACCGTAAACTCTTTTATATACAATCTTTTGAAAGGAACGGGATCCTTATGAAAACCTTTGTAGTGCTTCTCTAATTAGTAGCAGCTTTCATAATCACGTGACTCAAGTAAGGTAACAAGAGCCCTGCCGTCACTAGTTGCCGGAAGTGTGATATAACACGCGGGATTATGTAACACTGAGATTTTTTTTTACACCCGCACTACATGTATTACGTTATTTCATTCAAGTCGCTATTTCAAGTCTATATACGCCTCAATAAATAAGAGAGCTGTGGTGGTGGCTTGCTTCCCGTCTGCCAATCAGAGCGTTCTATTTTTTTCCGTTTTCTTTCGTATTCTTCGTAATGCTCACGTACCCTTCATTTATCGTTACTTCTTGCCTCACAGTGTATTGGTAAGTGTCTTCTACTGGTAATAATAGCCGTGATTCTATTATTTTGTATCATTACAAGTAGTATTGCGAGAGTGGCTCCGTTCTTAGTGACAATTACCTCAGCACAGCCTTCACCAATCAGCGCCAAGTATTCAAGTCACGTGATACTCTCTCCTCGCCGTCTCCTCAGCCATTCGCCCTGCGCCCGCTGACGTGACGAGTCCCCGGTTGTGTTACGGCGGTGAAGCGGTGTTGCGTCTGTCCCTGGCGGGCATGTTGTGGTGGACTGCGGTGTGGAGGGAGAGGTGGATGTGAGTATGGCCTGGTGGTGGATAGGGAGGAGTGGATAGTGGAAGAGAGATGTGGAGAGTAGGATGGTGGAAGGGGGAGGTGGAGGTGGCTATGGCGGACGTGACTGGGTTGAGGTGGTGGTTGTGGTGGTGTTTGGTATGGTTGGAATGGTTGTAGAGGATGTTGGTAGTGATGGTGAACGTGACTGGCTTATGTTAAAGGTGGTGGATGGTTGTTGGGGATGGTGGTGGTTGTGTGACAGTGGTGGGTGCAGCGGACGCAACGGTGATGTGGTTGTTGGGTGTGGTTGAGGATTGCCATGGTGGTGGTGGTGGAGGTGGTAGGTGGCGGTGTTCGTAGTCGGAGCGGGCTAAGTGGTGGTGGTGGTGGTGTAAAAAGGTGTTTATCGGACGGAATGGAAGTGGTGGTGGTGGCGGTGATACGATTATCAGGGATGAGAGAGAGAGAGAGAGAGAGAGAGAGAGAGAGAGAGAGAGAGAGAGAGAGAGAGAGAGAGAGAGAGAGTGTGTGTGTGTGTGTGTGTGTGTGTGTGTGTGTTTGTACTCCTATAATCAATAAATTGCAGTCACTCGTTCGCTTGTTTCACCTCCCTGTTTCAGGCCTTCTCTCCCCTTCCCTCCCTCCCTGCTCCCTTCCTAGCCTGCCCGCCACCCTCTCCCCGCTTTTCCCTGCCTGTCCTCCCCTGCTCCTCGTGTCCCAGGTGAGTGTTGCCTTATTTGAGTCAATGTATAATGGTTTTTATTTGAGATTGAAGCTCCACACGTAATGAAAGGTAGTAATCTGTGGTTTTGATTACTATTATTGGACTATTTATGTAAACTTACAATAGAAAATTAATTCTATTAGGAAATGTGTGCATATTTAAACAATTTCATTTATATAATGACCTGTGTGATGTGACGTCAGTGTGTGTGTGCGAGAGAGAGAGAGAGAGAGAGAGAGAGAGAGAGAGAGAGAGAGAGAGAGAGAGAGAGAGAGAGAGATTGACAGCAAATGAACCAATATTTTAACTTTCCTGGCTCTGATGATGAAAGTTATATGATTGAGGTTGCAGTTAAGTAAGTTGAGAAGCTGAGCAGATAAATATGAGTACACCACCTGTCTGTCTGTCCGTCTTTCAGTCAGTCAGTCAGTCTGTTGATGGAGGAATGGTGGAGAGACCAATATGTATCTGTCTGTCCGTCTTTCAATCACACAGTCAGTCAGTCAGTCTGTTGATGGATGGCTGGTGGAGAGAGCAATCTGTGTCTGTCTGTCCGTCTTTCAGTCACACAGTCAGTCAGTCAGTCAGTCAGTCTGTTAATGGATGGCTGGTGGAGAGAGCAATCTGTCTGTCTGTCCCTCTTTCAGTCACACAGTCAGTCAGTCAGTCAGTCAGTCAGTTGATGGAGGACTGGTGGAGAGAGCAATCTGTGTCTGTCTGTCCGTCTTTCAGTCACACAGTCAGTCAGTCAGTCAGTCAGTCAGTTGATGGATGGCTGGTGGAGAGAGCAATCTGTGTCTGTCTGTCTACGTGATGCTTCCCTCCGCCGTTTCATTACGTAGACAAAATACATGAAAGGGAAATATTGGTTTTATGGACAGGTGTGGTGGTGGTGGTGGCGCCATTAGTAGTATTCAGGTGTCATACCTGTAACGTAATAAGGAATGAAGGCAGGACGTATGCGATGGCAGCTTGAAGGTAACAATTGGTGATGAAAGGTGGTGGTTGGTGGTGGTGGTGGCAGGGGCTGTGAGGGCTGCCTGTTACCACCACCTTCACTATCCCAAGCGCACATCTCTCGCTGACCCTTCGCTCCCCCGTTCTTTCCCTGCCCTCAATTCATCACCCCCCACCCTCTCTCTCTCTCTCTCTCTCTCTCTCTCTCTCTCTCTCTCTCTCTCTCTCTCTCTCTCTCTCTCTCTCTCTCTCTCTCTCTCACTCTCTCTCTCTCTGTCTCTGGATTTAGCCGGCTATCCTCTCAGCCTCATCCTTCACGTACTGCTTCCCTCCCTCTCTCAACCATTCATCCTGACTCACTCCCATTGTTTCCTCAAGTCTCTCTCTCATCCCTCATTCATCCTTTTATTCTTATGCTTCCATCATTCACTCTTCCTCTCCTTCCTCACTCCTGTCTCTCTGATATTCACTCACCCTCAACCATCTCATCTACTTTCACCCCCATTCCTCCCTCATCCCTTCCCATATGGTTCTTTTCCCCTACATCTCCCCCCCCCCTCTCTCTCTCTCTCTCTCTCTCTCTCTCTCTCTCTCTCTCTCTCTCTCTCTCTCTCTCTCTCTCTCTCTCTCTCTGCAGACGAGTGCAGTTGTGTTCTGAGTCAGTTTTTCTAATGTTTGTGAAGTGGTTGGCGTGGGTGGCAGGGGCGTGGAGGGCGTCACGCTGGTAGTGTAGAAAAGAAAGCGAGAGAAAAGTGATGCATCACTGGTGTTTAATACCTGAGTGAAGTACTGGCGTCGTAAAGACCATTTCTGTCCATTGTGATTTCTGAGTTTAAGTAATGAGGCTTTGTAATGGGTCGTTTATCATTTATTTTATTTTTCACGTGGACAAAAATTGTGCTTACTTTATATATATATATATATATATATATATATATATATATATATATATATATATATATATATATATATATATATATATATATATATATATATATATATATATATATATATATATATATAAGTAAACACAATTTTCCTTCACATCAAGTTGTCATCAAAACTTGCTCCATTCATTCCATTGCCAAACTGAGACCATGTACCCTGACACATTAACAAAAAAATAAATAAATAAAAAATCCCTTTACCTTTCTCTACTGAGAGAGAGAGAGAGAGAGAGAGAGAGAGAGAGAGAGAGAGAGAGAGAGAGAGAGAGAGAGAGAGAGAGAGAGAGAGAGAGAATGGTGGCCAGAGTAAGACGAAGGAGAAAGCAAGTTAAACAAAACAAATGGAAAGTGAGAGAAAAGCAAGAAAATACAGATGAAAAGAAAATCTGCGGTAAAAATGCACCGCTGAAACAAAAACGAATAAGAAAGTGTAATGAAACGATGAGATAATTTTGTGTTTTTGTGAGCTAGCAATTATGCTGCACCCACCCTCTACCACTACTACCACTACTACTACTACTCCTACCACTGCAATTTATGAGCAGTAGGTGACAGAAACGAAGAAGCGCAAACACCTGGAGATAGGTGAGCTTGATAGGAAGTTACAAGTAGAATATGAAACAAAACTCAAAGACTCACTGAGAGAACTTGAGAGGACTGTGAAGAACAACTCAAGAACATTACGCCCTAAGTGGACGACCTGTACGAGGCCAAGGTGAGAGTGAGAGTGAGAGGGGAGTAGGTAGGTGACGGATTTGAACTGGAGAAAGATTAGGGTGGAGAGAATTGAAGGTTGTAACTTCTAGGGACATTGGGAGGGAGTGAGAGAGTGAGAGGGGAGTGGGTAGGTGACGGTTTTGGATGTTAGAAAGACTACGGTGGAGAGAGTTATATAAAAAAAAAATGGTGTTATATTAAGTAAAATCAGTCAATATTTAACACGTCAGGCGCCACAGGCACCACCGCCGTTACATTTCAGACTATTCAAAGTTGCCGTGTGTACCACTGGCCCAACATTTATCACTTTTCTTCCTTTTTTTTTTTTTTAACAATGAATTCCATTAAATAACGGGCAAAAATGAAACGCAAATCTTTTAAACAAATGTTGATTATTAATTATCATAATTTTTAATGAGGCAAATATAATAATGGTAAAATAATGAAAGTATCTTTTGTGAAGTGACATTGTAACTGGTCAAAATACAAAGGTGGAACTCTAAATGTTAATAATAAAACTTGTCTCAGTCACGGCTCAACATATAGATGTAGTATCCTACATCTATATATTGTTTTATTACAAAGCAAATCTGTGATTGCAAAACAACATAACATTTTTACCTACTCTTATTGAAATCATTACTATCATTTCTTGCACAAAGGAGAACTTTTCCTGTAACAAATGAAAGCCTGTGTCCTGTTTGCAGCTGCACAAAGAAAAGGCTTTATCCTTCAACATTCATATAAACAGCTTCTTCATTCCTTGTGTAGTGAAAACAGTGACTCAAGAAATGATTGCAGCAAATGTGTGAAGGTCGCTATTGATGGAGAGAGTGCTTTCTTTCAGAACATGGGAGGCATACATGTACCTTCCCATCACACTGATCACATACACTCTTCACTCTCCTACCTTCTCAAGCTGCACTTGTCCGTCCTTCATTCACACTAAAGATTTGACAGCGCCCTCTGCATCTTTTTCCCGCTCTTCTAGAGTGACCTTGCAATTCAACAAGAAAATGGTGTTCTCTTACCTCCCAGAGAGAGAGAGAGAGAGAGAGAGAGAGAGAGAGAGAGAGAGAGAGAGAGAGAGAGAGAGGGAGGGGGGGCTACAATAGCCCCCCTCCCTCCCCCTCTCTCTCTCGGTTTGTCTGTCTGTTTCTTTTTTTTCTATTTTGTTTAATCTACTACTACTACTACTACTACTACTACTACTACTACTACTACTACTCGTACTACTACTACTAATCGTACTACTACTACTACTAATCGTACTACTACTAGTACTACTCGTACTACTACTACTACTTCTACTACTACTACTACTACTACAACAACAACAACTACTACTACTACTACTACTACTACAAATACCTCCACCCCATGTTTATTGATGTGTCAATTAGGGGCTCCATTACTTGGAGGTCATTAGCCCCAGCTCCCGCTAATGACTGTGGCATCCAACCATATCTAATACTCTATAATATAAACATTAGTTGTTAACTATAAATTCATTCTACCTCTACTCTATCTACTCTTATGCCACTCTCCACCACTGTAGCCTCACAGTCGAGGCCTCCTAAGTCTGCAGGTATGGGAGTGGAATGCCTTGTCCCCCTGAGACACAGGAGGGCAGATCTGAGGAGGGAGAATGAGAGGCGGCACCTCATCCATGCGACGACATGGCTCCTTGGCTGGTGCTTCTTTTCTGCCATTAGGTCGGCTAGTCTTGAGTAGAAGCACTGAGCCTTGGAGCCCATCCCGCCAGATGTGGTGAAGACCAGAGGTGTGAAGCTGCCCTGGTCAACGTGTTGGATTCTCTCCCCATACGCTCGGATCTTCTCCTGCTCATTCTTGCGGTGGGCGGCCTCCAGGGAGAGTTCGTGGTGACAGGCGGCCATCGGGTCAAAGATCCGTATGTCCATGAATGCTTTCTGTCCCCTTGTCCAGAACCCTCGTGCACTGACGTCGACTCGAGCCTCGTTGGTGGTGTTGGCTGTTCTGTAGCGCAGGTGCTCGCCGTCTAGCGGCAGGAGGGTCGGTTCAGTGGAGACATCGTGGCACACCTCCCTGAGCATGCTGGCGGTCAGATCTCTCACCTCATCGTGCCTGATACATACGAATCCCCCCTTTTTGCACGTCATGGTGTGGTTGACGTCATTGGGGGAGCCACACACACAGGTACTGGGGAGTCCTTCCATCGGCCAGCCGTACCTCAGAGCAATGGCGTCGACAAATTCTTGTTTGTTGAGGCTGAAGCCCTTCGCTCTGATGGGCAGTGACGTTAGCCAGTTAGAGGCTCCCGTTTCCTGTGCAGTGAGGATTTTTCTCACTGTGGTTGCAGGCAGGATGTTTATCAGGTCTTCGAGACAGTTTCGTTGATGTTGTTGCCTATCTCTAGATATAATTCGTCCTTGCTCAGTGACTGCACTTTGGGCTATTTCACCATGTGCGTCCTGAGCAATGATCTTCTCTGTGAGGGACCTACTACTACTACTACTACTACTACTACTACTACTACTACTAACACATCTACTACCACCACCACCACCACCACCACCACCACCACCATCACCACCACTACTACTACTACTACTACTACTACTACTACTACTACTACTACTACTACTATCACCACCACCACCACCACCACCACTACTACTACTACTACTACTACTACCACCACCACCACCACCACCACGAATACCACCACCACCACTACTACCACCGCCACAACCACCACTACTACCACCGCCTCCACTACTACCACCGACACTACCACCACCACCACCACCACCACTACTACTACCACCGTCACCACTACTACCACCGCCACCACCACCACTACTACCACTACCACTGCTACTACCACCATCACCACTACCACTACTACTACCACCACCACAACCAACACCACCAACACCACCACAACCACCGCCACCACCACCACCACCACCACCACAACAACAACAACCACCACCACCACCACCACCACCACTACTACTACCACTACCGCTGCTACTACTACTACTACCACCACTACCACCAGTACTACTACTACTTTTACTGCTACTACTACTACTACTACTATTGCAGGTGACCCATGAACTACCTCTAACAATGGTGATGAAGAACCAGAAGTGGGTTGTAGGTGACGAGATAACTATCCCAGGTCATCCCGGAAGTGGCGAGGTGACCCCATACAGCTCCACAAGGTCGTGGAGGACACCAGACATAGCCACGTGGTCGCCTACACTCAGCCATCCACCTCACCTGCCCCAGACTGCTACCCGGACACCATCCAGCCACAAGAACCCAGATAAGCACTTCCGGGGTCCTTGGTTGTGGTTAGCTAGCTAGTTTGTTTAGGGGTCACTTGCTGTACATAGGAACCCTCCTCGGTCTGATGCTATTTTTTTTTATTTTTATTTTTGAGGTGTAACGCTGTGCTCTACGTGAGAGTGATAGTGTTTATCTTTATTTATTTTTTTTTTTTCCTGAAGACCAGTTCTGATGTTATCTTGGAGGTTAACGGAGAAGAGTTCTTCACAACTGTGTTTGTTGTTTTATTTTATTTTTTTATTGGTCACTTTTTGTTTTTTGTTGTGATTGTTATTAATTTTATTTATTTGTATTGAAATATGTGAGTGTGAATGCAGCACAATATATAAAGGTGTGCATTCCAGAGTGAAAGGAAGGCGTGCACAGGGTAGAGTGCACAGGATGCAGTGCCTTGTTTTTATCACCAGACCTTGATTGACTGAAGCAAATGAAAACTTTGGTGTGAGTACCTTACAAAGACACTTGACAATACTAATGTCACCTCACCTCGTGGTTTCACCTTAAACCTACAAACATTGGCTGGACACAAGGTCATAGAAATAATTTATTCTCATTTATTCTCATCTTTACAAATTACAGTCTTTACACATCAAAGTAACTAATCACCTTTATTCATCCACTTGAGGGGGTTGAAGGATCGCTAATCCAATATTAAATTGCCTGTGTTCAACTCGCCTCTCCTCCCTCATTTATTGACCTATTCATTTAAAAAATATTTTGATCAGGAAGGTTGCAAGAAGAATGTCTGCTATCTTTTTTTTTTGTACGATAAGTTTTTTTTTCGATGAAAAAAGTAAAAAAAAAAACTGTGTCAAATATTTACTTTCAAATATGTCAGAAATCAAAATCAGTTACAAACAAAAATGACGACAGCAGACTTTGTTCGCCTCTCACAGCTTGATAAGCCGCAATGGCCCATCTGTGTGTAACACCAATAACAACGGAGATCATTTTTATATGCCAAAATCCGCCATTTTAAGTTATGTCAAAGTTTAAGGGGTGACTATAATACACCTATTGCAGCTAAGGACTTGAAATTCACATGATATATACATCACAATATGTTGAAAAACAGATATAGATTAATTTAGTTACTACGATCGGTTTTGTACATAGGCCTAAAGTAATTCATGATTTCACCCTTAATTCCCCGGGGGGGAGGGGGGAAGGCGGGTGAAAACAATTTTTGTTATATTTCGACTTTTAGATCAAAACCAGTGTTTAACTGTTTGAAATAAATAAAATATTAATGCAAAAGATATCTAATGCAGACACATTGACTATTTCCTAGATTTACGGAAAAATATTTATCTCATTTTTCGTATATAAATTTGAAAAAAATAGTTAGACCTAAAATTACGTACTCTCTAATGTTGTACGCAGCAAAAGAACCATAGATATTCATAGGAGACTGAGGAAGAACGGGTACGCCAGAAAGAAAAAAAAAAAAAAAGTCATGTCTCGCAGCGGGTGAAACCGTGAAATTTCATAACAGAAGACCTCATTACATTAGGGGATATATATATATATATATATATATATATATATATATATATATATATATATATATATATATATATATATATATATATATATATCAAAACATTACATATATAAAAAATGGGAAAAAAAATGTAGAAAATAAAAAAATAAAAAAAAAATTCATATCCGGATCGTACAACGACACCCTTGATGCAAAACATGTTTGCGCGCCTGACGATGTTAAGACACACGACACACACTTCCCTTGAGAAAAGATGATAGCCTTCACGAGTGTCTTACTATTTCTTTGCAGAGCCCCTCTTCTTGATGACGACGCGTACACTGTCAGCTACACTTTGCAGTGTCTCACTTAAATTTTTCTCTATCTTTGTATCTCTCCATTTCAGATAAATTGTTATCTTTCCAAGGGTTGAGGAGAACATGGTCGTGGTTCAAGTGAAGCCACTACAGCCACTCCCTGACAAGCCTTCCACACCGGTGAGTGTTGTTCAAGCATGTATTAGTATTGCTAATTCCTTATTTCCTAGAACATCTACCACTATATAATGGCAATGTCTTTCCAACACAAATAACGTCAAGCAAAAATAAACTCTACACTAACTAAGTGATGAAAAACGTAGCATCATCCGCTGCACAAAACAATACAGCAGCGAAGTGACACTGCCAGGACTTGAACCAACACCTCCACTGACACCTGCCGTGGTGCCAGGGAGTGCCGAGGCCTGTGCTGCCCCCACGCTGAGAGAGGGAGAAAGAGAAGAGCATTAGAGAGGAATGACCGTGGCAGGAAGGATGGTGTGTTAGGTGACTGGTTCAGACAGTGACAGTGGACAGAAGAAATGCTGGAGAATGATTAAACCACAGGTGGTTCATGTTGTAGTTGTTCAAGATTTCGAAGAAAATTTTTTTTTTTTTCCTAGACAGACAGTGGCAGCAGACACACAAGAGACGATGGTGTGGTGGACAAGAGGATGCAGGGAGACAGCAGACAGAATGGAAGTTACAGATGAAAGAAGAGCAGGTCAAGCCATGGCAGCAGACACATAGACAGACAGATTGGATAAGAAAGAAGTATTATTTAGTGAGGTAAGGAACTGTACAACCCTTCACAGTGCTGACTACTTGATAGCAGAGGTGGTTCATGTTGGTTCAGGATTTGGTTTGAAGCTGTTACGTGAAAAGAACATTCTGAGGAACGAGAGGTTGTATTGTCACTTGTCAACAAAGTGGCAGAGTATTGCTATAACACTTATAGCCAAAGCTGTACCAGCTGCCTGAGTGTGTCATGTCCATTGTGTACTTACAGTCACCTTTGTCATGTCTACGCTAGTGGAGGAGAGGGAAGAACAAACCTTGAATCGTCCAGGGTTAGAGTTTTTAGCAAAGGTTTGAGCGAAGAGTTCAGCTTTAGAGATAGATGTGATAGCAGTGGTGCCATCTGGTTGAAATAAAGAAGGGAAAGGAGAAGCAAAGTTATTATAGATGTTTTTGGGTAAGTGCCAGAAGTCACGAGGGAGAGTTAGATCTTGAAACGTTTTGACACTTTCTGTTAATGAAGGAGTTTTTTTTTGGCTAATTGGAGAACAGACTTGGCATGGCAGAAATGTAAAGTGCATTAGATTCCGGTGATGGAAGAAGGCTTAAGCACCTTTGGTGGGCCACCTCTCTATCATGTATAGCACGAGAACAAGCTATGTTAAACCAAGTTTAACTTTTGAAGGTTTAGGTCGAGAAAAAGAGTGAGGAATGTACGCCTCCATGCCAGACACTATCACCTCTGTTATGCGCTCAGCACACAAAGACGGGTCTCTGACACGGAAGCAGTAGTCATTTTCCAAGGAAAATCAGCAAAATACCTCCATGTTCCCCCAACTAGTACAGGCAAAACGCCAGTGGCACCTTCCTTTTGGGGGATCCTGAGGAGGGATTGGAGCGATAGGACAAGATACAGATATGAGACTGTGATCGGAGGAGCCCAA
Source organism: Scylla paramamosain (assembly GCF_035594125.1). Classification (NCBI taxonomy): domain Eukaryota; kingdom Metazoa; phylum Arthropoda; class Malacostraca; order Decapoda; family Portunidae; genus Scylla; species Scylla paramamosain. The sequence continues at coordinate 117,203 of NW_026973675.1, read as the reverse complement.
CGGAGAAGAAAGGGTGACAGCATAAGCAGAAGGATTAGAGGTCAGGATAAGGTCAAGAATGTTGGGCCTATCTTCAAGACGGTCAGGAATACGAGTAAGGTGTTGCACCAATTGCTTTAGGTCGTGGAGAATAGCAAAGTCTAAGGCTAGTTCACCAGGATGGTCAGTGAAGGGAGAGGAAAGCCAAAGTTGGTGGTGAACATTGAAGTCAGTCTCCAAGAATTAAGATCTCTGCAAAAGGGAAGAGAGTCAATGTGCTCCACTTTGGAAGTTAAGTAGTCAAAGAATTTTTCATAGTCAGAAGAGTTATTTGAGAGGTATACAGCACAGATAAATTTAGTTTGAGAGTGACTCTGTTGTCGTACCCTGGTGGTGGAAAACTCGGAAGATTCAAGAGAGTGGAAAGCAGGTTAAGTCATTGCGCACATGAACACAGCATCCAGCTTTGGATCGAGAATGAGGATAGAGAAAGTAGGAGGGAACAGAAAAGGGGCTAATATCAGTTGCCTCAGACATCTGAGTTTTAGTGACGAAAGGATGATGAAGCTTAATAGAGGAGAGGCAGTGTTCTACAGATTGAACGCGAATGTTGCAGAAGTTTATGAAGAAAAACTGAGAGGGGTATCAAGACATTTAGGGTCGTTACCAGAAGAGCAGTCTGACCCGGGGACAATTGTGGTCCGCTCACCAGATGGGGTCTCCGAGGCTGGTGTAGGAGTATGTGTGTAATAATTAGGTGCTGGTAGTTGTTTTGTGTGCAGGAAGAGAGATATCTCCATGACTATAACGTTGGGTACGATTGAAAACATCCTTTGGTTTCCACAGATATGTACACACTAGTAGTAACAGTTTTCACCTGTAGCACCAGAAACAGTCTTCCTCACACGAACCGTTTTACTGCCGGGACTTAAAGGCTGATGAAGCAGTGCGGCGGAGGTCACGCCTCTCAGAGTGTTTATACTTGTTGTCAACACCGCCATAACTAATACAAACTCTTTAGTGCAGGTAGTTAAATAACTGCAATCATTGTTCCAGATTCCTAAATTCACAAAGTGCATAACTCATTCCAAGTTTTTATTGCAGATAATTAAAGTTTTAGTGAAATAATTATTCCTATTCCTAATGTTGTGTGGTGCATTATCTCAGACAGGACCACTGGAAGCTGTCAGAGTGCTGTGGCACGTGGCAAGAACCAAGTGTTCAGGAGCACACACTGTCCCTTTACCAGTCAGCAGGTTACGAAAAACAATGCAGAATTTTGTTGAGTAATCAAAGTAATAAAACGTAAATGATAAAATGTCAGTACTGATTTAGAGTGTCACACTCCACCATGGCAAAGACTGCCGGCTGAGTAATATTCAAGTTGTATTAGTGAGACTCTACTCAATGTTAATTATAAGGCAGGTGTAAAAAAAATAGTTAAAAATGTATCATAGTACAAGAAAATGACAGTTCAAAATGTAAACATATCTTTAACAAGTAGACTTGAATGGTCATTAAGCAGTACAGCAGACCCTTCCTACAGTAAATTCACTATTATTTGTAGACTGGCCTTATTTGTCTCTCATCATTTTACTTTTCTCATTATTCTGTCTTGTTTTATCATTAATACTTGAGTGCCTTCATGTTATCTCTATCATTGTGACTGTTTCTCTCATTATGTTGCTGATGTTGTCTACTCTCATCATCTGACTGACTGCTCGCCTTCACAGGTCTGGGCGGCTTGGAAGCCTCACTACAAACTGAAGACCCGTTCACTTGAAGGACACAGTTGGAGTCGGACACAAGATCCAAGAGGGAGTTATTTTTAAACGAGAGCTTCAGGCAGAAAATTCGAGTGGATTTTCAACTCTAAAAATAACTTTTTGGGGGGGATATTTTGAACCTTCTTTATCTTGAAAAATAACTCCAGATATTATGACTCTAGCTGGAAGTTGACCTGAGCAATGTAGGGTTTGCTGCAGTGAGATTACCAAGGCACGAGTGTCTGGGATTTAAAAATGATGGATATGTGTCCTGTGTGCTGCTGTGCTGGGAGGAGAGGAGCAGCAGCAGTCGTGGGGCTCTGTTGCTGCTGTCATTGGTGCAGCCGTTCACTCCTGCAGCTACCTTCCCTCAACATACTGTGTCTTCCCTCACCTGCAATGAACAACTATGAACAATACTTCTCCTGCGATGAGGAACAGTGAATAACACCTCTCTCTCTCTCTCTCTCTCTCTCTCTCTCTCTCTCTCTCTCTCTCTCTCTCTCTCTCTCTCTCTCTCTCTCTCTCTCTCTCTCTCTCTCTCTCTCTCCACAGTATGTCCCCCACAGTATGTTTACAAACCCACAGTGACTCTCCACAGCCCCTCACCAACAATTGTCTCCTTCACACACACACACACAAATGTTAGAATCTTGTAGTGTCTACAACAAGGAATGGAACCGAAATCGACAAGCCAAATTTTCTTCCAGCCTGCGTGAGTGTAGTGAGGCTCAATGTGTGTGTACAAGTGAAGAATATATATTAGATGCTTGACTCAAAAATATGAGGCTTACACAAAAATACAGGACACAACTTGAGTGTGGTGAGTCAAAGGTGAGTCAAAATGCTCAACTTTGAATTAACTTACAACAAAAACTAACTAAATAAAACACACTATAAAGAAATAATCTCATCAATTAACACTGAAAAAAATATATATATACACCAACACAAAATAAATAAATAAATAAATAAATGAAGACTAAATAAAGCAAATTAATCTGAACGCTAACAAACAAACCAACATAGTCGTATATTTTTTAACACTACGGTGAAGAAAGATAATGAAGCTTTAACATTGAGTGTGAGAGAGAGAGAGAGAGAATTTTGTGGTCTTCCTAAATCTCTCTCTCTCTCTCTCTCTCTCTCTCTCTCTCTCTCTCTCTCTCTCTCTCTTACACAAACAATAAAAAAACAAAAAAGTAAATAAACAAAATACAAGCAAATAATAATAGCCGTCCACACCAATCCACATACACCAAGCCATCCCAATCCAGCCAATCACGAGCCAGCAGCAGACACACCGAGAGGATTGGGAGAAAGAGGAAAAAGAAAAAAATGAAAAATAATGGATACCGGGAGAATAAGAAAAGAATAAGAAAAAAAATGGCGAATCAAGAGAAAAATGAGAAAAATAAAGGAAAAAAATACGAATAAAATCAAAAGGAACAAATGAGGGAAGAGAAAAAATGGGGTGAGGAGGGGAACACTTACGAAAATAAACCAAACAATAGGGCATTACATTGTGATTACGTATAGCAGGGACGGATTATGAGAGAGAGAGAGAGAGAGAGAAGAGATCTGCTCAGGAATTTAATTTTGTGTTGGTGGTTTACGCTCTCTCTCTCTCTCTCTCTCTCTCTCTCTCTCTCTCCTTACAACAGTTTTGTTTTTCTGTTTTCTCTCGCTCTTATCTTTCATTGAGAGAGAGAGAGAAAGAAACATTATTATTACACACACACACACAAACACTCTTTTCATAGATAAGTTAACGCTTTTAATAAAATATATATATATATATATATATATATATATATATATATATATATATATATATATATATATATATATATATATATATATATATATATATATATATATATATATATATAACCCTTTCTTTTTACCTTATCTATCACAATAACCCTTTTCTACCTCCTATTCCTTCCCTTCCAAATGAAACCGAACCATTAAGAAGTATCACTTGCTTCTCTCCTGTAACTTAATGAAACGCTCGAATTAATTCATAAGGTGCGCAAAGGAGCTTAATTAATAAACAGGAAAGATTAAAAATGCATTGTGGGGAAAAAAAAGGTGAAATATGAATGAGTTTGAGGAAAGGTGTGTGTGTGTGTGTGTGTGTGTGTGTGTGTGTGTAAGGTAATGAGTTTTTTAACTGAAGAATGTAAGGTATTGGATCCGAAAGCATAAGAGATTGAACGCCCTGAGTGAAGCGGTTACAGGTGTCTATTGTTCCCGTGGTTGATATACTGAGACAACTTGTTCGCCACCTTGCAATTAGAGACGTGGCAGTGAGGCTGGTAGATACCTATCAGCGCCAGCATTTTTAATTGTCTGCGATTTCCTGGGGCAAAGGGGTGTCTTAGCTAAATTTGAAATCGATGTGCAGGAAAAGTACAGCATGAATTGCTGCACAAGTGTATCTAAAATTAAAAACATAACCCTTAATATTAATATTCATACTTACTGGTGTATGATAAGGCTTTGTTAATTGAATTATAAGATAAAACTAAAAATAGGTAATGATTTTTTTTTAAGTAAGTATGAACAGTAAAAATAAAAGGATGTTGATTTCGGCTTGTGCATTTTATCTGGGAATGTTGAAAAATATCAGATATCACTGATACGTCCTGTATATGAAAGTAATCAGTGAAATAAAAAAAAAGAACAGCACCGCTGGCGGACGTACGACGTACTTATCTTGATCATGATTCTTCAGTTAAAAAAAGCGCCGCACGCCGTTAGGAAGGAGTGTAAAGTGTAAACAATAGCCTCTCAGTTCTGCCGATACAAAGGCCTTTACTTTGCTTTACTATATCCAGAATAGGGTATAGCTCGTTCTTTCGGGAATTTTCTTAATTCCGCTGTAGTCCATGATTGTGGCGGTGATGTATCCATTGTGCAGGGTAGTCGAGTAAGCGTGGTCCTGTGTTTTGGTTTGCTCGCTGCCCAAGTACCCGAGGATAGTGATCGTACCGCAAAAATAAAGTCTCTGATACAAAATTATATTTTCTTTACATTAAATGGATTTGCCTGTTGTTTAGTACATGAAAATGCAAGTATATATTAGTATACTTCCATTGAGGTCAGTAGAAAATTACAGATTGCCTGCCTTGATACACTTATAGGCTCTTTTAAGAATATCATCTGAAATTATGAATAGAGGCTCAAACAATGTCATGTGCTGTCAGTTATCACGAAATTAATTGACTTAAAATTCAGACGCATTACTGTGCAACGATACACCTTTGTAAGCTTGTAAAACCTTGCCCCAAAAAGTATTTATTTTTCGGCGAGAATTAAAAATTCTGGCGCTATCTGGTATCAAAACGCTCACTGCGACGTCTCTAATTTCCTATACAGGGTGTAACGCGAGTTTCTGCAAATACTGAAAGAGGTGAAAGAACGTTTAATTCTAAGTAGAAAATGTTCTATGCACATATGCATTTTAAGGCTTTGTTTACCCATCAGAGGATTTGAAAATGTACGGGACTCGCGGGTGTGCTCTGTGAAATGACGGACACACGGTTGTATTGTCGCAGCCTCGGAGGTGCCACTTAGTCATATTACGAATGGTTTAATATTACATTATCTTGTAACAAGACTAATGGGATTACAAAGCATGTAATTTATCTATAAGCATTACAGGACAACATTATTGCGGTGATTAAAAGTACTTCCGTAAAATGCTACGCGGCATCATCAAACCGAGGGAGGAGGGCGGGTGGGTAGCCTGCCCTTGCGACCTTGAAAACAGCTGAGAGATGATGTCACGTAGCATTTTACAGGAGTACTTTTTATCACCGCAATAATGTTGTCGTGTAATGCTTATCGGTAAATTACATGCTTTTTTATATAATTTGTCTTGTTATAAGATACTGCAATATTCCACAGCCTGCAAAAAATAACATTAAACCATTCGTAATTTGAACAAGTGGCACCTCCGAGGCTGAGACAATGCAGCCGTCTGTACTTCATCTCACAGCTACACGCAGGGCACAGCAGCGAGTCCCATACATTTTCAACTCCTCTGACGCAGGTCGCCCACCACCAGGGTCAGAGGGTCGGTCATGATGCAGAAGAAGGCGCGGGAGCCGAAGTATTTATCCGCCGTCCACCGCTCCCCGTCGCTGAGAAAGCTGCTCCTTGTGTCACAGCTGAGGAAGAGAGAGGCGAGGGATAGGTCACTCCTGCAGGAACACGAAGTAAGAACGAACACCAATAGACATGGCCACTCGGAGGGATACAAAGGAAAAAACAAGAAGTAAAAGATAAGGACCGGAGGTTGAAATCGCTCACACATGAACAAACAGTAATAGATAAGAGCACGGAATTTAGATCACTCACAAAGAAATACAAATGAAGAACAAACATATGTAACTTGCATTTTGGTTCTTCCGAGGCTGTCTGTGATAAAGTACACTGAGCAATCTTGTAAAGTGGATGTAGGCTGGAAAATGCAAGGATGCAGGCACGGTGAGAGAGGGAGGGAAAGTGAGAGGGAGGGAGGAAGAGAGGCAGAAAGGAGGGAAGGAAGGAACGTAGGAGAAAAGAAAGGAATAAATAAAAGCAAAGCCTTCCCCACCAAAAAAATAATTAATTAATAAAATGAAAAAAATAAATAAATAAAAGTAAAACGGAGAAAAAAAAAGAAAAAAAGGAAGGTATGAACAAAAGGAGAGGGAAAGGAAGAAACGGATAAGAAAAGGAGAGAAATCAAATGAAAGAAAGGAAGGCAGGAAGGATAAAAAAAAAATGAAATAATGGAAAGGTAGAAAACGAAGAAAGGAAATCAAATAAATACAAAAAGGAAGGAAGAAAGAAAGAGGAAGGAAAACGATGCCATAAGTAATGAGAGAGTTAAACCAAAAAAAAAAAAAAACAGACAAGACTTGAATAGAAGAGAGAGAGAGAGAGAGAGAGAGAGAGAGAGAGAGAGAGAGAGAGAGAGAGAGAGAGAGAGAGAGAGAGAGAGAGACTAGATAAATAACATCCGAGAGTGGTGAGCATGGGGGAGGCTGGAGGGTGGTGAAGGAAGGGGACAGGGGAATGGATGAGCAGGGCAAGGCAGGGAAGGAAGGAAGAGCAGTGAAGGGAAGGAGGAATAATGATGGAAGAAAGGCAAGTGAGGGAAGAGGGACGGTGTAGGAGGAGCAGTGAAGGAAGGAGAGCCAGGGGAAGTGGAGGCAGTGAAGGAAGGAGAGGGGCGTGGAGGAAGAATAGGGACGTTGTTGTAACCCAGCAAACAACAAGAAATTAAACATGTAACAAGAAACAAGAATGAAACAAAAATGAAGAAATGAAAAAGGGAAACGAGAAGTAGAAAGAATAAATGAGGGAAGAAGATGATAAAAACAACAGCAGGTATCAAGAAGCTATCACCACCCTGACAGATAAGAGACGAGACGTGACCACCGTGGAGAACAACAAGATGCGGTGAGTCATGACAACACTAACAGAGCCGGAGATTAGCACAACATTACAAGAAGAGGTACTCAGGTGGCCATCACTGAATTAGTATACGAGGGAAGCAGAGGTCACCGGAAACAGGTGACATGGACAACACGGACAGCCGGCACACCACAGGAACCGCCGCCTCCTTGTTCCTGATTAGAAGATGCGATTACCAAAGTAACTCGAAAATGAATCTTATTGAAAGTTAAGGAAAAATAAACTGTGTGATCGAAGTACGGGGAAGATAAATATAGTTACTTGAAAATGGATCTTGCGGAAAGTATATGAAATTGAACCATATGACCAAAGTATGAGAAAATAAATATATTTACTCGAAAATTAACCTTATTGAAAGTTACAGGAAAATGCCGCGAATGATCGAAGTGGTGGAAAATAAATGTTATAGCAACGGAAGCCTTGTTGGGGCAAAAGGTCGCTCTAACATCACGCGTATATTACAAGGTGTAGGAGACGGGAATAGACAGAAACAGAGAGAGGGACAAGCTAGACACAGCTGTCAGACCAGAGAGGGTCAGGATGGGCAAGCCGCCTGTCGCAGTACCAGTAAGTAGAGCCATACAGTTGTAATGCAGTCACAGTAAAATGTGGGTGTTATATATTGACAGAGAGGGATTGGGTGGTGTAGGATGTGTTCCTCAATGAATATTACCTGCGAGGTTTGTGTAGGATGAGATTTATCATTGAGTATTAAATATGTGAAGTGATTTGAATCGGAAGTGTAATGTGAAGTGTTCCAGATGTTTAATGGAATTTATTTGAAGAGAGATGAAACCATTTTCGTAGTTTCTCCTTGCTGTCGGAAGTCATATATAATCATCTAAGTGTAAATAAATGTAAATAACACAAAATAAGTAAAAAATAAATAAATAAATAAATAAAGCGCTCCCTTGAACCCACAAAAGCCAGTCTTATAGTTTAGGGAGGCAGCAAGAGTGTGCAACGTAGAAGCACGACAACGCAGAAGGAAGATTAATGAAGGAAAGAAAGCTAGTGAGGAAAGGAGAGCCAAGGAGCAGTGACGTGAGGAACAGTGAAAGAAGGAGAGATAATGAAGGAAGGATGAGCAGTAAAGGAAGGAGAAGTAATGCAGGAAGGAGGGACAATGAGAGAAGGCTGGCCAGTGAAGGAGGGACATGAAAGGAGGGGTAGTGAGAGAGGAGAGTCAGGGAAGAAGGGAAGTGATGGAAGGAGGGACAGAGAAGGAAGGAGGACCAGTGAAGGAGGGGTAGTGAGGGAAGAGAACAATGAGGTAGGAAGGGACAAGGAAGGAGGGCGGTGAGAGAGGAAGTGAAGGGAGGAGGGATCGTGGGAGGGGTATGATGGATCACAAACACCTGAAGAACGAAGGATTGCTGGAATGGTGCAGGTCTGGGTGTCAATGTACTGCTGGCTGGAACGTGAGGGATGCCTGGAGTGTGGGAGCATGACTGGACTAAGAGTGACTATGTACGACTGGAGCGTGGGTGTAGGAGTGACTGTGAGTGTGTGACTGGAATGTGACTGGCAGGATTGTGACTATCTATCTATCTATATCTATCTATCTATGACTGCAATGTGAAATAACGAAGCGTGAATGACATGAGTTTAAATGTATGACTGAATTTTGCATGACAAGAACGTGGAGAACATAAGCATAAATGACTGAAGAGTGGATTTGTAACTGCAATAAGTCAAGCCAAGCCAAGCCAAGCAAAGCAAAGCCAAGCCAAGCCAAGCCAAGCCAAGCCAAGCCAAGCCAAGCCAAGCAAGCCAAGTCGTGTAAGGCGAGGCATGTTAAGTTAAGCACGCACTTTTGATGAGTTATGGAGCTTGAACTGGTGGTGCTAGTGATGTGTGTGTGTGTGTGTGTGTGTGTGTGTGTGTGTGTGTGTGTGTGTGTGTGTGTGTGTGTGTGTGTGTGTGTGTGTGTGTGTGTGTGTGTGTGTGTGTGTGTGTGTGTGTGTGTGTGTGTGTGTGTGTGTGTGTGTGTGTGTGTGTGTGTGTGTGTGTGTGTGTATGTGTGTGTGTGTGTGTGTGTGTGTGTGTGTGTGTGTGTGTGTATGTGTGTGTGTGTGTGTGTGTGTGTGTGTGTGTGTGTGTGTGTGTGTGTGTGTGTGTGTGTGTCTTTTGCCGTGTCGTTAGTTGTAAGTGTACATAAGTGAGAGAGAGAGAGAGAGAGAGAGAGAGAGAGAGAGAGAGAGAGAGAGAGAGAGAGAGAGAGAGAGAGAGAGAGAGAGAGAGAGAGAGAGAGAGAGACGTATACAAACACTAGTATAACCTGACTTAGTGACTGGAAAGGAGAAATGAAGAGAAACATGAGAAAAATTAACTGATGAAAAAATGAGTCTGAATGATTAACTAACACAGGAAAAAGGGTAGGAGGAGGAATACAGAGGGATACAAAGAAATACAAAGGAAAGCCAAACAGCAACAGACATTTTGGTCTTTGAAAGGCTGTTTGGTAACTACTTCTAACTAGCTACAGGGAAGAGAGACAGGACAGCATACCAGAAAGCTCCTCCCCACCCACCACTCCCTCCAGCCTGCACTGATATGGAAATAGTTGGGAAAAGTACCATGCAGTATAGAGAAACTGACATGGAATTTTCATAGGAAAGGATGGAAGGAAATTGTACTTTTCACCCTACGGTGAACTCTATACGCCTATGGGAAAGTTAATGCAATGTATAATAAAACTGGTGTCATTAAAATAAGAGTTTACTAGTGAATTTAGTAATTATTCGGACAAGAAGAGAGCTTGTTGGGGATTTACTTTTAAATATTAGTCTATTTTATTTTTCAATGATTCATTAGTATTACTGTTCACAATTTCTGCAGGAAGTTTATTCCATATATCTATTATACGTTTAAAGAAAAAATGTTTGGCCTCGTGATATTTAAAACGTTTGAGTATAATCTTGAATCCATTATTTCTTGTTAGTTTAGAATGATCAATGGTGAAATATTTATGTGCATCAATGTTATTATATCCTTTGAAAATTTTGAACACTTCAATTAGGTCTCCTTTTATCCTACGCTTTGTTAAGCTAAATAGATTTAGTTCTTGCAGTCGTTCCTCATACGGTTTATTGCGCATTCTTGGAATAATCTTTGTGACTCTGCGCTGTATCTTTTCTATTTTTTTCCATGTCTTTTTTGTAATATGGTGACCAGTACTGTACACAATACTGTACAAGTTTATGAATGGGGATAATATATGGAAATAGGTAGGTATATTTCATACAGGGACTGCCACATGTAAGGCTGGTCGCTTCTTGCAGCTTCCCTTATTTCTTATGTTCTTCACAGTATTCTAGATGAGGGCGCACCAGTGAGTTATATAAGGCAAGTATAACCTTTTCTCATTTAAATTCAAAGGTTCTTCCAATGAACCCTACTTATTTATTTGCCGTCTTTACTGTTACTATGCAGTGTTAACTCGGCTTTAGGTCGTTTGACACAACGACACCAAGATCTTTTTCTTTATCGGTGCTTGACAGTGGCATGCTATTCATTACATATCTCGCCTGAACATTGTTGCTTCCTCTTCCTCCTCCTCCTCCTTTTCCTCCTCTTCTTCCTCCTCCTCCTTCTCCTCCTCCTCCTCTTCCTTCTCCTCCTCTCCTTTTTTCTTCCACTCGACTAGTCTCAGATCAGGGGAAGGAAGGAAAGTGTGGAAGAGAGAGAGAGAGAGAGAGAGAGAGAGAGAGAGAGAGAGAGAGAGAGAGAGAGAGAGAGAGAGAGAGAGAGAGAGAGAGAGAGAGAGTGTGTGTGTGTGTGTGTGTGTGTGTGTGTGTGTTACACGTTACAAGGAGTTACAAGGAAGAGAAGTACTCCAGAAGGCATTATGACCCATACAGGGAGTACTGAAAGAGACTCAAGCTAAGTTAGAAACACATGTCCAGGCGACATCGAGTCTACGTAGGCAGCACCTCGTCGAGTCTTGTCTTGAACTGCTCTACAGAGTCACTATTGACGACATCTGAGGGAAGCGCATTCAAACGACTGCAGATTTTGTAGGAAAAGAAGTTCCCACAAAGATCTCTGTTGTAACGCTTCAGTTCAAGTTTGTAGCCATTGTTACGAGTGCGCCCCTCACTCAGCTGGAACAAGCACCTGTAGTCCACGTTGTCAAAACCTCGAAGTATCTTAAATACCTCTATGAGCTGACCACGAAGCCTTCTGGTCTCCAGTGAGAAGAGGTTCAACTCCTTCAGGCACTCTGTATAACACATGTGTCTGAGCTCAGGAATCAGTTTGGTCGCCCTGGCCTGTACTCTCTCCAGTCTTGTGATGTGTTTACGGTAAGGACTCCAAAACTGAACTACGTACTCCAAATGTGGACGGACGAGAGAGTTGTACAGTGATAGTACTATTTTTTTTTTTTTACAATATCCAAACTGTCTCTTTATGTAGCACAAAAGTTTCTGAGCCTTCTTCTCTACAGCTATACACTGCTTCGAGAACTTGAGGTCATTGGTAATAACTACACCCAAGTCTTTCTCCGAGTCAGTGCTCTTCAGAGCCTTTCCCTTAAGAACGTACTCATATTGGGGGTTGCGGTACCCAATGTGCATGACCTTGGGTACCTTGATCTCCATAAGCTGGGAGAGTTGTCAGACAAATGGCATCTGCCATTTGTCTGACAACTCTCCCAGCTTATGGAGATCAAGCTGAAGTTGTTCTACTTTCTCTGGAGTCGAAACGTCTGATCCTAACTTCGTGTCGTCGGCAAACTTACAGATTCTGGAGACAATTCCTTTATCTATATCATTAATGTATATGATGAGAGACAGAGAGAGAGAGAGAGAGAGAGAGAGAGAGAGAGAGAGAGAGAGAGAGAGAGAGAGAAGAGACACGTGGAATAACTCACACACAGGTAAGATTACTTGACAACTTGCGCCAGGTTAATCAGCTTCGTCAGTACAACCTGTATCATCATAAGGGGAAAGACACCTGTAACAAATTATTATTCTCCTCCTTCCTGACTCTAATTAGGGCAAATCCTGCAGGGGAGACCAAGAGTGAGGAGAGGAGGCTGAAATGGATTAGTAGATAAGATAAGATAATGAGGGAGCAGGAGTAGGTGATGGTGGTGGTGGTGGTGTAGGAGGTAAGAAGAAGTTATAACTATCATGGAAACTGTGTGTGTGTGTGTGTGTGTGTGTGTGTGTGTGTGTGTGTGTGTGTGTGTGTGTGTGTGTAAGTAAGTAAGTAAGTAAGTAAGTAAGTAAGTAAGTAAAGGTTTATTGCCCATTTGCATAAATACATTTGAGAAAGACATGTTTACAAAAGAAGAAAGATGGCAGAGACTGTCAAGCCGAAGCTTCCCGACAGTCACATATATGTACATAATTATGAATATTGTTTACACCAACACCAATTGGCAATATTTTAGGTAAACTATCTAAAGAATTATTTGTGTAACTAGACTAGTAATAATAGCAAAAATAATTACAAGATTAAAGCTAAGGAAATTACAATAAATATACTGCAAATGCAAATATTGATAATAATAATAATAATAATAATAATAATAATAATAATAATAATAATAATAATAATAATAATAAAATAATAGTAATAATAGTAATAATAATAATAATAATAATAATAATAATAATAATAATAATAATAATAATAATAATAGTAATAATAATAATAATAATAATGATAATAATAATAATAATAATAATAATAATAATAATAATAATAGTAATAATAATAATAACAATAACAATAACAATAATAATAATCATAATAATAATAATAATAATAATAATAATAATAATAATAATAATAATTATAATAATAATAATAATAATAATAATAATAATAATAATAATAATAATAATAGTAATAATAAAATTAAAAGGAAATTAGACGAAACATATCATGAAGGGAAATAAACACTACATATTGGAATACCACATTAGAAAATACATCTATAAAAATTTGCTATACATGGGACAGGCAAAGAATAAGGGAAATTTCAGATAGAAATGTTTGTTTTGTGTTCAAAATGTTAAATTTAAAATTATGTATTTTGGCAGTTATGCAAATATGTCTTCAAAGATCTTTTAAAAGTTGGCAAGTTATCATTATGAAGAAGCATTTTTATTTCCGAAGGTAATGAATTCCATATTTGTGGACCGGAGCATAATACACTATATTTAAAGAGAGTCGTTCTGAATTGCGGACACATAAGATTGACATTATTACCCCGAATATTGTATGATGTCTGTACTAATTTAAAAGGTTGAGCTCCAGAATATTGTGTAAAATACTTATAAATACTTAACAGTAGGAAATGTTTATGAATATTTGAAAACTTCAGAAAATTTTGTTCATTATAAATGTTGCGTGTTGATTCAAACTTATTCATATGGAAAATACATCTAAATATTTTATTTTGAGCAATAGTTATTTTTTTAATAAAAGACTGCCAGGTACACGCCCAGACTGCTACGCAATAGGTGAGGTGGGGATAACAGAGAGAGTGTAATAAATACTAGTGAGTGATTCAGTGGTGAGACAATTACGAACTCTAAACAAAATACCACACATCCTTGATAATTTATTTGTAACAAAAGATATCTGTTTACTCCAATTAATATTTTCATCTATATAGACGCCTAAAAATTTAATGTATTCTACTCTATTCAATGTGTTTTCTGCAATAGTAACAGGGGGAAACTCATGATGTACAGAGCGATTTTGAAACATTATGTAACTTATTTTTGCAATATTTAAGCTCAGACTATTTATTTTAGTCCAGTGATAAATTTTTCTTAATTCTGTAACCAAATCTGTGTGAAGATTGTTAATATTTAAGTTGTTTAATAGTAAATTTGTATCATCAGCATATATAGTGTATTTGAATTTAGAGCTAACATTAACAATATCATTTATATAAATAAGGAAAAGAGTTGGTCCTAATATAGAACCTTGTGGTACACCCTTGTTAATTACTCTGAAGGAGGAATGTGTGAAATTGCAATATACAGATTGTAGCCTATTGCTCAAGTAATTTTCAATTAGTTTTAAAGGAATGCCTCTAACGCCATAATGGTTCAGTTTGGTTAACAAAATCTTGTGATTCAAAGTATCAAATGCTTTGGATAGGTCTAAGAATATTCCTATTAAAAATTGTTTTTGTTCTAGGAAGTGATACACATTAGAGGTGAAATGAAAAATAGCCGTTTCTGTAGAACGACGTGTCCTAAACCCATGTTGAGAGTCTGTAAGTAGATTATTATCTTCAAGATACTTAATAAGGCGTGCATTAATAACTTTTTCAAATACTTTACTGAAGGCAGGTAGTATAGAGATTGGTCTGTAATTTTTTATATCTGATCTATTACCTGATTTGAGCAAAGGTATAGCTTTGGCTTTTTTTAGTGCCTCAGGGAAGATGCCTGTTTTTAATGTTAAGTTCACTATGTGGGTCAGTGGAAGGATAATGTCACTTACTGACCGTTTC
>NW_026973675.1:90000-97500 GCF_035594125.1 Scylla paramamosain | reverse complement strand
AATAATAATGGCCCTAATACTGATCCCTGTGGCACCCCACTAATGACATGACCCCACTCGGATTTCGACCCGTTTATTAGCACTCTCTGTCGCCTGTTACCAAGCCATGACCCTATCCAACCTAACACCTTCCCATCTATCCCGTGCGCCCTAACCTTTCTCAGGAGCCTTTGATGGGGCACCTTGTCGAATGCTTTACTAAAGTCCAGATATAAGATATCATAACTATCACCATTATCTACTGCCTCGTACACCTTACTGTAAAAACTTAACAAGTTTGTCAGGCAAGACTTCCCCTTCGTGAAGCCATGCTGTGACTGATTTATCAAGTTATGTTTGTCTAAATGTTCCCTAATGTTCCTGGCTATTATTGACTCTAACATTTTACCTACAACTGAAGTTAAGCTGACAGGTCTATAATTAGACGCTAAAGTTTTATCCCCTTTCTTAAAGATGGGTACTACATTAGCCTGCCTCCACATTTCTGGTACCTCACCCGACTCCAGTGATTTCCTAAAGACAGAAACTAACGGCTCACTAATAATCTTTTTACATTCCTTCAGTACTCTGGGATATATTTCATCAGGTCCTGGTGACTTGAACTTTTTTAGCCTATCTATCTCCTGCTCCACTATCTCCCTAGTTATGGAAATATCCGTCAGCTTCTCATACTCATCTGCTCTAAACACCTGTTCACTATCTGGCATATCCTGCATGTTTTCCTGAGTGAAGACAGTTAAAAAATAATCATTCAGAAGTTTACTAATCTCCTCCCCAGAACTAACCAGCTCCCCATCTGCTGCCTTTAATGGACCTACAGTATCCTTATTTTTCGTCCTGTATACCTGATAAAATCCCTTGGGGTCCGTCTTCGCCTGGCTGGCTACCTTTAATTCATAATTGTCCTTAGCTTTCCTCGTTAACTTCCTTACTGTTCTAACTAATTAATTATACTGTGTCCTTAAAACTTCCTCTCCTGCCTTTAATCTCTTATATATACTTCTCTTACGCCCTATATAATGCTTTAACCTAGCAGTCATCCATTTAGGGTCATTTTTTTTGTGATCTTATTGTTTTATACGGGATATTTGCTAATTGACCTGTATGAACTTTATCTACGAAATATTTATACAATTCATCTACATTTACTTCACCTAAACCCCTCATCTCGTTCCCTACCATCCTCTCCCCTCCCTCATCAACTCGCCTCGACCTTACCTCTCTCATTTCAGCATGACCTGACATTCCAACATACTCACGCCTATCTCCCCCCTTCCTCTTTCCTCCTCCCTTCTGGAGCCTCACCTCACCTCCCTCATCCTGCCTTATCTCTCTGAACTCCGTCCCTGACCTGACCTCACCCTGCATCCTTTGCCAGTCCACTCCTTGGAGGTACCTTTTTAATTCTTCAAAATCTGCTCTCCTAAAGTCAGGTATTTTACTAGTGTTTTTATTTCTAACAGTTTCTTCCCATTCTAGATTGTACCTAATTTCCCTATGGTCACTGTTACCTAGCTGTCCTCCAACCTCTACCTGCGTGACTGCTTCCTCCCTGTTAGTAAGAATTAAATCTAGAATATTATTCCCCCTTGTGGGTTCTACGACTACCTGTTTTAAAAAATTATCCTGAATTACCTTAAGGAATTCCTCTGCTTCCTTGTTACCCACAATCAGACTCCAGTCGATATTCCTAAAACTAAAATCTCCTACCACACATACCTGACTGTACCTGCCTGCTCTATTTAATTCCTGCCACAGTGAGGTGTTAATTTCCTCTGTACTGGTCGGTGGTCTGTAAACTACCCTTAGTACTACTGACTGCGATCCTTCCTTAATATCTACCCATATCGACTCTGCTTTGTTATCTGTTTTAATTCTATTGTTCATACAGCACTGTAATGTGTCCCTAACGTATAACGCGACACCTCCTCCTCTCCTGTTTTCCCTATCTTTATAGAACATTGTATACCCATCTATCTTAACCTCTGGATTAAATACTTTTCCTGACATATCTAACCAAGTTTCAGTTAAAGCAATGATATCAAATTTCTCTACACTCGCTATTCCTCTAAGCAAGTCTATTTTATTCAGAATACTTCTACAATTTGTGTAGTAAACACTTAAGCTATTTATCACCATCCCTAAGCTAGCTTCCTTTCTAGATTTAACTAATTTGCCCCTTGCCTTCTCCTCACTACCCCTTCTTCCCTCCCGACTAACGAAAAAAGTGCTGGAGTGCAGTTACCTCCCGCTCGAGTGTTTCGGCCAAAACACGAACACTCTGGCGTGACAAATGCACTCCATCCCTGGCGTACAAGGTGTCCCTGCCATAGAAAAGGTCCCAGTTGTCAATAAACGTCCATCCATTACTCCTACAATGATTCGCGAGCCTGCGATTCACTGTAATAGCCCTGGACAGCCACTCAGCACCAACTCCCCTCCTCGGCAAGACACCACATACCACGGGGATCCCTCCCTTGTCCCTAATCCTGTCCAAAGCCTGTCGAAACCTCCTGATAAGCTCCTCACTCCTGACCTTACCAAGGTCATTCCCTCCCGCACTGAGAAAAACAATGGGCTTGGTCCCATCTTTTTCCAAGCACGTGTCTAGCCTATCAGCTACCTTCCCTATCCCGGCCCCCGGCAAACACACCCTCGACCTACGCTTCCTATCCCTAGCACAGAACGCACTATCTAAGTGCCTAACCTGACTATCACCAAACACAAGCACTCTACCTTGGGGCAGGGTAACTGCATCTGCCCCCTCCTTCTTGCCTCCTCCAGCCCTGTCCACCTCCTTCTCCTTCCCCTCCTCCAGCACATTGAAGGGATTCTTCGTCTCCACGGAAGGTGCCCTGAGCACCTTCACCCTCTTGTCTCCCCTGCACACAACCGACCACTGCTCCTCCGTCGCCTTACTAGGTAAGGTGACGGTGGGGCACGACCCTCCCACAGGTGCTGAGATCCTCTCATAGAACTCAGCCTGCAGGTCTGAGATCCTCTCACGAAACTCAGCCTGCACCTCCGAGATCCTTCGATGGAACTCAGCCTCCACCTCTGAGACCTTCGCAACGAAGGCCTCGAGAACAGGAGAACTAACACAACCTGTCGACTCAGCAACACAAGGCGCCATGTCTACACTAGCCAGCTATATTAGCGTCAGGTCACTGCTCACTAAACACGTCCGTTCACTAGGAACCCTGACCTGAGACTGACATTCACTCTCCCTCAAGCAGGATATCAGGCAAGCAGGGGCTGAGGTGAGCACTGGTCAGCGAAAACCAAAGGTGTGCACGAATTTCATAAAGTCAGTCAAGTGAACACCGAGTGAAGGTAATGAACTTGTGATACTGTTGATGTTATCCTTTTCTTCTTCTTTTTTTTTATTTTTTTCGTGTTCCTCTGTTTTTCATCTTCCCTTACTCCGTCTTACTGATTTTTTTTCTCTCTTTCTCTTTTCTTCTCTTTCTGTTTCTTGTCCTCCTCGTCTTCCTCCTCCTCTCTCTTCATTGTAATTTTCCCCTTCCTCCTCTTCTTCCTTCTCTTCGACCTTCTATTCTTAATCCTCCTCCTCCTCTTTCTCCATTTCCTTCTCCTCTTCATCTCATCCTTTCTCTTCATTTTCATGTTCTCTTATTCATCCCTCTGGTTCACCTCTTCATTTTCTTTGTTCTTCCAGAGTCTCGTAACCTTCATTCTTATCATTAGCAACTTTCTCTTCATTTCCCTTTTTTTTTCCTCTTCAGGTTTTCACTCCCACTTGTCTCCGCTGTACTTAGCTTTCTTTTATTCCGCCAAGTACTCCTTCTCCTCCTCCTCCTCCTCCTCCTCCTCCCTCTCTTCTTTCTCCTCCTCCTCTTCCTCCTTTATCGGTTTATGTCTTCCCAGGTCGTGTTCGCTCCACGTAAGGCAGCAAAGCGTGAGAGAGCAAGGTCGAGAGTAGAGGCGCCCCCCCCCCGGTAAACCTGCCACCCCCTCCCTACGCAATGATCATTATTGTAGCAGCAGGTGATCGAGGATTCTACCTAACCAGTGGGAGAAACACGCGTGACAACTTCAGAAAGCATCTCTGTAGCCTCTGAAAATAGCCCTGGTGAGACAGAAAAAGCTCAAGAACACGAGGCTATAAGAACATTACAAAGGAAACAAGGGAAGCTGCAAGAAGCCATCAGGCCTACACGTGGCAGTCTTTACAAAACACATCAATTTCCACTAATCATTCATAAATTTGTCCAATCTTTTAAAACTCCCATATAACTCTGCACTAATGACCTGATTCCTTACTCTATTCCATTCATCCACCATTCTATTTATGAACCACTCCCTTCTTGTCTCTTTAAGTCAATCTTGAACCTGTCAGGGAAAAAACACAGACGACCCGAGTGGAGAATAATGAAGGTGTTTATATCCAGGTAAATAGTGACAACACCTGAGCCTCTGCAACGTGTTTATTGTCCTGTAATGAGTCTCCTGTAACACCCGGGAGTGACGTGCACCCTAACTGCCGCCACTAGGTGAAAAATGAGTGCCGCTGTATACTAGGGATCGAGTGAGGAGAGACTGACAATGTGATCAATGTGGAGGGAACTTGTGGTGGTGGTGGTGGTGAAGGAAAATAAAGAGGAGGAAGAAGAAAAAAAAAATAGTTGTGGTGGTGGTGGTGGTGGTGGTGGAGGAAGAGGAAGAGGAAAAAATAAGAGAAGAAAAAGGAAAAAAAAAGGAAAACGACGGGGAGAGGAGGTGAAGGAGAAAAGAAGACAAAAAAAAGGAGTAACAGGAAGACAAGAACAACACCAGAAAATACAAACAATATAAAACAAAGAAACGAGGAGCGACAGGCAGGTCAAACAAGAACAAACAAACAAACAAACAAACAAAAATGCTCCTTCACAATCGCAATTCTCACCTATAAAAATAAGTAAATAAATAAATGAAATAAATAAATAAATAAATAGATAAACAGAACATGATAACACAGCAATCATCTCTTCCTTAACTTTCCTCTTTTCTTCAACCCTTTCCTTCCTCCCTTCCCTCCCTCTCTCCCCCTTCGCTCCCCTTCCCATCCTCCCTCTCACCTCTCCCTTCCCCCTTCCTCCCCTCTCCCTTCTTCCATATCCCCTCAGGTAAGGTTTAATAGAATTTCAAGATTTTTTTTATTAATCTAGACACGTAAAACTCTCTCTCTCTCTCTCTCTCTCTCTCTCTCTCTCTCTCTCTCTCTCTCTCTCTCTCTCTCTCTCTCTCTCTCTCTCTCTCTCTCTTTCTCTGTACATGTGACGTAGAAATATAACCATAACTATATTTGCACTGTAGTTTTGGAAATAATTTGAAAATGTTTGTTGCGTCAGACACTTGTGTTTCAGTGACGAAAAGAAGATGAGGTTTACAAGAGGAGAGGTGGTGTTCTACGGATTGGAAATTAGATCTTAGACCGCGAATGTTGCACAAGTTTATGGAAAAAAAGTTGGGGGGGTTGTCAAGACACTTAGTCGATATCTGAAGAGCAGTCCAGCCTGGGGACATTTGTGGTCCCCTTCCCAGATGAGGACTCCGAGGTGAAGGAGTATATATATATATATATATATATATATATATATATATATATATATATATATATATATATATATATATATATATATATATATATATATATATATATATATAAATCTGGATGAGCGGTGAAGGAATGAGGGCAAGATAATGGTTCACAAAGTCATTCTTTCCCGCAAAAAAAAAAAAAAAAGGTAGATCCGAAAGAAAGGCAATGTAGTTTTCATTGAGGACACTTGTGTGTGGAAACAGCTCCAGTCACAGGCAGCAGGAAATACAGACCATGTCGGAGAACGAAGCAGCAAGTTATTAAGTACGTAACTGTGTTGACACCAAGCAAATGTATACACCAAAGAGCACCGCAGTTGTTTATGTTCCACACTCATTATATCAAACTGCCTCGCGTCCCGCCAATGTAATCCTGAGTTAATGGATTAACAGCAACTCTACCAACGTGTGATGTCCTTAAATGTGTGTGTGTGTGTGTGTGTGGTGTGTGTGTGTTTACGGAGGAGTAAACAGAAGAGGGAAGGTGCTCCTTGTTTTATCACGATTTAAGAGACTCTAGAGACCCTACGACCTTTCAACACTCACTCAGCAACGCATTAAGTACGCGAGTCCATTGTGGTTGCTTCATGTAGAAGAGGAGTTTTGGACTTAGCCGTTATTTGCCTTTTAAACCTGTGGTGCCTGGGCAAACCCTCCCCACGACCAGATTTCTGCAGGTGGCGCATGCGCAGTTGGAACCTGACTGGGCTGTTGTCATAGCAACCACAGTTGCCACATGTTACCTACCCATCTTCTCATTATGGCAAGACAGTTGTCAGATTTAAGAAAATTACAGAAAACTCAACTTTCTCGGTTGTCAAAAGACGAACTAATAGAGAGTATTCTTGCATCGAGTGAACAAGATTCTATTGCAGAGAAGTTGAACGATGTAATAAAGGAATTGGCAGACCTGAGACAAGCACTAACGTCACCTGGAAGTGTCATCAACACTAAGATTACTGAGTTGCAGCAGCAGGTCAACGTGCAAGCTGAAATAATATCAAAACAACAACGTTTTCTTGAAGGACTGGATAGGAAGGAACGAGAATGCAACTTAGTAATACTCGGTGTCCCAGATAACGGTGAAGAGCTGGACGGTGAGACAGAGGACGTGGATAAGGTCAACAAAATCTGGGATGCAGCTGGTGCAACGAGCGAGGTGCTGAGTGTCCGACGGCTGGGTGACGGTGGTGCTGCTGGGGGAGCACGACCACGGCGCTCTCGTCCCATCCTGGTTACCGTGAGATCCAAGTAAGACCGGGATGCTGTGCTCGACAAGGCTAAGAATCTCAAACAATGCAACACAGAAGCGTACAAGACTGTTTTCATTAAGAAGGATGTTCACCCGAGTGTCCGAGCAGAGTGGAGGAGGTTGCGTGAAGCAGAGCAAGCAGAGAAGGAACGTCCGGAAAATGTTGGCTGCAACATTGTGTTTAACGCAAGAGAGCGTCAGCTCTACAAGGATGGTGTTGTGATCGATAAGTGGAACTGGCAGGGTTTTTAGGTCGACCACAACATAATACTAGAGTTCTTAAAATCTTGTCTTGGAATATTAACGGTTGCAAAACTAAGTTAGAAAAGAAGAATGTGGAAGATATGTTACTGAAATATGACATTGTGGCACTGAATGAAGTGAAAACATCGCTACGTGTATGCTTGCCTGGCTATGTTTCTTACATGAGCTACAATCAGAACGCAGCTCATCGTGGCGGAACAACTGTTATGATAAAAAACTGTCTCAGTGAAGATGTAATAAGAGTGGATACGAGCATGTGTGACCAGGTGTGGTTTGAACTGAGTTGTGTACCTGGAGTAATGTTTGGTGCCTGCTACATACCCCCAAGTGACTCACTGTACTTCTCTCACGAGTCATTTGCAGCTATACACGAGAAGCTCATG
>NW_026973675.1:70000-77500 GCF_035594125.1 Scylla paramamosain | reverse complement strand
GGCGACGCGTGGACAGACAGACAAACATGAGCAGCTTCTAGACCCAGTGTTGTTCTGCCTGGCCTACACACCACAAGAAATCGCTGGGATGGAATGGATGTTACAGATGAGGAACTTAATTACTGTGACTTGTGGAAGGAAATGTTATTCTTTAAGGCTTGCATGTGGAGTTTATTGCTACGACCATCTAACCTAAAATGTAACGCTGGAAGTGACAAACACGACTCTAATAAATCTGTTGGAAGGAAAGGAGCCTCTTTTTGCCATACTTGAGAAATTTCCGTCGTGGTAAATGTATAAAATAAAATATGCACTTAAGAGTAGCTTGCTTACACGCACAAAACAAGTGCCTCATGGTTCAGTCAGTTAACGCTAGCCTTTTCAATCTGCTCAGTTCAAACTCTGGTCACGTCCACCTCCCTCATCAAAAAAGTAATAAATAAAAATAAAACATATACTTACGTACCAAAAATGAGCCCTGGAAATAAAACTAACGCAATAAATAAAGAAAACACAAACTTCTTCTCACTTTGCCAGGAATGTGGCTCAGATTTCTATCCAGAGGAATTGAAGAAGAAAAGAAAATGTTTGCCTAAGACTCCCTAGCTTGTAAAGACACGCTCTGGGATGAATCTGCCGCTATACATTAACAAAACACACCCTTTTCTATTCCATGAAACGAAGCCTTCACCTTGAACGTGGCTCAGATTAGTGTCCTCGAAAGTTTGGCGAGAGAAAAATGAAATATTTCCTTAAATACTGATAAAACTTTTCCTAATGAACATGGTTTGCAATCTGCCCACAACAATTCCGATAATCAAATAAAAAAAAAACGTAAAATCTACATCAGAGAAGGATTTGCACTGCCACATTACAAGGCAGAGATAAGGAATTCTAATCCTTCCTTAGTTTTCTGGAACATGGTTGAAAATAGTCAAGAAGAATTAAGAAAACGAGAATACATCACTTAAACTCACTAACTTACACAACAAAAGGAATCACATTAGTATAACAAACCCAGACTTAAGTCATGTATTCGTTGGTCCTCACTTTTCAGGGAAGTGGCCGAGATTCTGTCGTGATGAAATAAAAAGAACAAAAGGCCAACGATAAAGAACTGACTCTTCCCGCCTCACACTCCAGGCACGTGGTGAAATTCTGTCTTAAAGACCTTACAAAAACAATACTTCAGTCACAAACCACAAGGAATCGTATTACCAAAACAATACATATAAACAATACATATAAATAAATAAATAAATATATATATATATATATATATATATATATATATATATATATATATATATATATATATATATATATATATATATATATATATATATATATATATATATATATATATATATAAACAAGAAAATTAAACTTAAGACTTCCTAGGGGACGTAAGAGAAGGAATCGCATTACTAGAAGAAAGGTTAAAGATTTCCTCACTTTTCTCCTAAAAACTGAGAATACAATAAAATATCAGCTTAAGACACACATACCAGATGGAATGGTATTATTAAAGCAAAGTATAAGATGTGTACTGAAGACTATTAACGTTACATCGCAGAACAAATCACATCACCAGAGCAAAGTTTAAAGGTAAACAAGACACAGGCCTCCCCGCTCTGAAGGACGTGCTTGAAATTTCTCCCCTGAGGAATTACGAAAACGAGAAAATGTCAGTTTGAGATTATCGAACCAAGGAAACAGAAGGAATCGTAGGAGTAAAACAAAGGACAGAGAGAAGTAATCCTGTTTTCTCACTTTTCAAGAACATGTTTGAGATTTATGTCGTAAAGAACTTTCAAAGTGAGAAAAAATATTTCGTGGAAACTACTGAAGTTACGGCAGAAGGAATGGTATCAGTACAACAAAGGCTAGGGATACAGACTATTCATCCCTCCTCACTGTGAAGGAACGTGGCTAAGATTATGTGCTGAACAAAATAAAAAGCCCCTCCAAAAATATCTGTTAAACATTACTATATTTACTTAGCACAGGGATTCGTATTAATGAAACAAAAACTGAAGGTACAGAATTGACTCGTTTTTCATCACTTTACAGAAAAAATGTTTTTAGAATTGTGTAGAATTAAGACACGAGAAAATATCAACTTAACACTTCCTGACCCACGACACAGAATGAATATTAACAGTAGAACAAAGGCTATAGAAAAAAAAAGACTCTGCCCTCAGTTTCCTGCAACCTGCGTTAAGACCTGCCATGGAGACCTTAGAAAAAGAGGACTACAAGTGGGAGGGAAATCTTTACTGGATTATATATATATATTTTATTGTTCTTTTTTTTTATTAGTATTATCATTTAAGAGCTCGTGCCAAGGATAACAAAAACTACAATGTTCCTTGAAGACTGTGAGTGAGAGGGAAGAGGTTGAATTTATTTTTGTATTCATGCAGTGAAACTTCGTGAAAAAAAAAAAAAAAACTCTCAAGACGCCAGAGTGTGGGAGTCTATAGGCAAGTCCAACAATTTAATCCAAATGTGAAGCAAAAGGTTTTATTCTCGTGAGGTTCTCTGGTGTATTCCAGTTCGTTTGGTCTCCTTATGAAGGGCGTTGGCAAACATTTCTTCCTCTCACTTTCTTAACACTAGGTGGACACTTTACTGGAAGTTACCAATTTTCCCGCACGATAGTATTCATGATCGAAGCGCCCCCGCGGTGCAGTGACCAGCGCCTCACTGCATCAATGATTCTAAGTGAGTTATGACGCCGCAACATCCACGTGAAGGTGACGAAAAAGGTTTCCATGATCGAACGCGTAACCTTCAGACTGCAACACGAACGACGTACCACAGAGCCTACCAGAGAGAGAGAGAGAGAGAGAGAGAGAGAGAGAGAGAGAGAGAGAGAGAGAGCAGTGAGAAACTGTATAGGTAGACAACAGACATATAAATGGAAGAAATTAGACAAGCAGAGAGAGCAATGAGAAGTTATATAGGTAGATAACAGACATATAAATAGATTGATGAAATTAGACCAGCAGATACATATAGAAAGATAGATATATACATAGATAGAAGCAGAGAAAGAAAAACATAGATACAGAACAAAACTGAGGTAAATAGAAAAAAAGAAAATACATTGATGTATCGGGACAAAGACTAATGAACAGATAGACAAACAGACAGACAGACAACCAGCTAACATCCGCTAACCTAATCCCACCTCAAGCATAAATGAGATGCTTGATATTCACGTTATCCAAATAAGTCAATGTAAATACCTAAAGGCCAATTCTGCTGCTGCTTCCTTACCTCCCCGTGGACACACACACACACACACACACACACACAGACAAGGTAATGACTCATGCAATTACGTGGCCTGCGGGGGTCGTTACTACTAAAGCTGGGGAGTGGAGAAGCTGGGGGGTGGGTGGCAAGGTAAGCAGGAGAGAGGAGGCGAGGCTAGAAAGACAGGGTTGTGGAGGTTAGACTGAGGAGGTGAGGCTAGGGAAGGCTGGGAAGGTGAGGCTGGGGAGGCGAAACTAGGAACAGGAAGCTGGAAAGATGAGGCTGGGGAGGTGAGACTAGGGGAGGTAAGGCTGGGGGGAGGCTGGGTTGGGGTGGGGCTGGTGGGGGTAAAGATGAACCCATGGCAACAAGTCACTCTCAATTTAATGAGATGAACAGTAATTCTACTAAAGAGTGTTGATTCACCTCAGCTCTCTCACTCTTGGCTCCACACATGATTCCTCGTGTGAATGAGTTGATGAAGTGGAGTGAGTTGATGTGGTGGAGGTGAAGGATGTGGTGATGAGTGAAAGGCAGTGGATGATGGTTATGAAAGTGATGAAGGATCAAACAGCGACAAGGAAGTGGAAGATAACATCGGGGTGGTAGAAGGTGGAACGGCAGAGGATGTGCTGGTGGTCAGAAATACAACAATGGTTAATGTTTACGATGATTCCTGATTGCAGACATTACGGTAAACATTCCAGAAACAAGTGTAATATACCGGGGAATGTTGTGACAGCGGCGGGATGCGTGGTGACTGGTGAGGGGCAGAGACGCTTAAACAGTAGGCGCACCGCCCACTCTCGCCAACACTCAAGCCTATTTTCGTGTCCCTCAGCTTTACAAGCTCCCATTTCGAGCACCATTCCTTTAGATGCATGGCACTGGAAACACTTACATCCTAGATAGTCATATGAAATACAAAAACTAGTAAATATGCAAAATTAAGAAAATGTTAGTTATTAATGGTCTGGCAACTGATTCTTCAACCGTTTGCTTCCTACCAGCGAAGCGAGGCATGACACACCAGTTTCACTAGCAGTGTATGTCCAAATACACTCATTACCAGGTTAACATACCTGCTGACCACTGTGGACAGGCTTTGGGAGAGTTTTGGTTCACCTAAAGCCCAAAAAAGCGTTCAAGAAAACACAAGACTCACGCGTACACCACAACAAAGCTGACGCCACTGACCACTGACTGACTGGCTAAAGTGAGTCGCGGAGCTTCTCTTCCTTGTCTCGAGGCCGCTCGGGACTTCGGCGGCACTGTCAAATATAAAACAACACGGTAAGATGTGCAGAATGCTTTAAAAGCTTCAAAATATGTATGAATAATGCATTTCGGTACAATATTAGTAACATTCTACACTACAACTGCATTTCTTCATAATCTGGCACCTTTTTTATATCCTTTTCATATCGCAATGGACTCACTTTCTGCTTGTAAGAAGGAAGAGCGAGAGTACAGAGCAAGGTTAGGGAAGTGAGCCTGGAGGACCCGAAGACCCTTTGCAGCATCATATAACTGAACACTGGCCAGTAACACGAAATACCGGGGCCACAGTTCGGATTTGGTGCTCTATAAGTACTTTCCCTACGCATTTCACACAGAGAGGACAATAATGGGGGTCTTGAAGAGTGTGTCCATAATGGTGATGCTGCAGCTCACGTCATGCATTACCATTAACAAAAAATAAGTAAATAATAAAATAAAAAAAAATAAAGAAAGAGACCAAATTAATCATCATTGCGCTCTTATGAGAGAACCATTTTCTTTCAGTAACCCGCGGTGGTTTTACTAAGTAAACATTAAACTACCTACACTTGGGAAGCTTTACTAAACGTTGTCCCCACTC
The DNA here is from genome assembly GCF_035594125.1 of Scylla paramamosain. Lineage (NCBI taxonomy): Eukaryota > Metazoa > Arthropoda > Malacostraca > Decapoda > Portunidae > Scylla > Scylla paramamosain. The sequence goes on along the minus strand of NW_026973675.1, from coordinate 72,375 downwards.
TGGTGAGCATTGCTTGAACAACGATAGTGTAAATCTTTGGGGAGCTTTACTAAACATTCAGTGCCCATTTATGTGAGTATTGCTTCAAAGATTATACTGTAAATTTCAGAAAGAAGACAAGCAGACCCTACACCTTAGAGACACAAACCCACACCACACAAATAAGTAAATAAATAAAATAAATAAATAAATAAACAGATAAATGAATGAATAAATAAATCAATCAATAAAAAGACAAAGAATCTTCATACTCATCCTTCCTAACTCTCCAGTCGCTTCATTCCAGTCTCCCGCACTTTCCTCCTCGCGTCGTCTGGCTGAAATGAATGGAGGTGAAGACGAGAGCTTGTGTAATGTGGAGCGTGTCTGGTGTGCTCAATTTCCCTGACCTTTAAGCAAGTATTGGATTATCTGACACACACCGGATGCTCACCTATTTACGTCCCCCGGACTATCACCTTACAACCCAGAAAGTTTCCGCTGCGTCTGATGGCCTCGGGTCCTCTACTGACCAGCGCGATGGGGCCACTGAGTGCTGGATGGTTTTGACTCTCTACTGTTGAGACTTGCGTTTGTACTGCATTCTCTTGTATCATGGAGCCTAAAGAGGACAAAATTAGCCTCTTATTCTCTCTTCCTTTGTTTCAAGGCAGGAAAAGTCCCTACAATGCTGCACAGTTTTTACAACATATTTATTTAGCTATGCGTTTGTACTGCAGTCCCTTTTATAATGTAGCCTAAAGAGGACAAAATTAGCCTCTTATTCTCTCTCTTCCTTTGTTTCAAGGCAGGAAAAGTCCCTACAGTGCTGCACAATTTTTACAATATATTTTTTTTTAGACTTGCAGTCCCTTTAATATCTCTGTAGCCTAAAGAGAAACAAAATTAACATCCTATTTATTTTTTTATCCCTTTAATTGCAGACACTTTTCTTATGACTGCCTACTTTTCATATAGATGCGTTTGTGCTCCAGTCTCCTGAATAATTTAGCAGCCTGAAAAGGACAAAGGCAATCTATTCTCTCCTTCCGTGTGTGACGAGAAGTCCTTTTTTTAACCAGTAAAGATTACTCACTTCAATTGTACACATTTTTATTTTTTTTTTCCCATGACTCTCTATTTGTAGATTTTTTTGGTATTGCAGTCTTTTGGGAAGTGTAGCACACACACACACACAGAGAGAGAGAGAGAGAGAGAGAGAGAGAGAGAGAGAGAGAGAGAGAGTTACGTCTAATACCTGGACACTGCTATGAGGTACAGACTGAGTCAAGGCCCGGCGCAGCAGCAAGGTCAGGTGGAGCGGACGCATTATGACAGAAACTAACTTCACAGCAGAGAAACTACCGTGAGGAGGGATCGAAGTCAGCCTTTAGACCACCAGCCCACCACTGCATTATTTACAGGCAGAGGAGAACGAGTAGCGTCGGGACTGTCACTCTAACTCTCAGGGAGGTTATGCAGACACACGCATGGACTTTGAAAGACTAAAACAATGGAATATTTGAGTTTTCGTCAGCGATTTAAAGATTTGGCGCTACAACATCTCGGTCATGTGGCGCCGCTACAAAATTATGAAAAGGCATAACAATTGTGGTTGAGTAAAAAAGCAGTAATACAAAATGTTAAAAATAAATAAATTTGTTAAAATCAACTAAAATTAAGATAATAATTGTGAAAATAATGATTATATATATATATATATATATATATATATATATATATATATATATATATATATATATATATATATATATATATATATATATATATATATATATATATATATATATATATTTTTTTTTTTATGTGTATAAAATCCTGGCCAGTGTCCTCTCTACATAAAAATTATATATATATATATATATATATATATATATATATATATATATATATATATATATATATATATATATATATATATATATATATATATATATATATATATATATATATATATATATATATATATATATATATATATATATATATATATATATATATATATATATATATATATATATATATATATATATATATATATATATATATATATATATATATATGATGAAACTTATGACGAAGGAAAAGAAAGAAGAGAAGGAATAACTATAAATGAAAATATTAAAACAGGAAAATCCTATAATAATCTCTGCCGTGGCGACGGCAGAGGAGCAGCGCCAGGGTTTCGACACTCGCTCCTTCTCCGTGATGCTTTTCCTTTCAGGCGTTTGACACTCTTCTACTGGAGCATGAGTGTGCTGCTGGCGTGGCCCTCCCGCTGCACCTTACACACACACACACACACAGACACACACACTCCTATCCCCCACTGACTGACACCCACACACACGTACACTCAGACTTATTCCTCCCAA
>NW_026973675.1:65000-67500 GCF_035594125.1 Scylla paramamosain | reverse complement strand
TTTACCTATCTAATATACATTATGTTGATGCATGAAGTCATTAGCAAACTAAATTATTAACTAATGGGGCCTCACCTGCACTCTTAGTTTGCTTAGTTTGATTGTATATCTATGTTAGATTATGCTGGTTTGGTTAGATTAGGTTAGTTAGGTCAGGCTAATTTGGTTTGGTTGGTTATGGTGGTGAGTTTCATTAGTTTGTTAGGTTGGTTACCTAGGTTAAGTGGTAGCCTGTTACATCCGGCTGGTGGGCACGGGTGAGAGGAAGACTGATGAATGAGTGAAAATGTAGAGCAGTTTGCTCCACGAGTCCACCTAGCACTCTTGGAAAAAAGTATGTTTCTTAAGTGTTGTAATAATCCCTGAATACCTGAAGGGCAAGCACCGTTAAGTACTACTAATTTTTTTAATAAATACTTTTGTGTCATAGATTCAGAGTTTGCATGTCCTTTCTGTAACCATGTATCAAGGTCAATGAAAAATTATGTAAATGATTGCCTGTTGCATTCAAATGAATACAGAAGAGCTATCAAATGCCCATTATGGGGTTGCAAACAGACGCTTTCATCATACACAGGACTAAAGGCTCATATATACTGAGACCATCAAGAATATAGGTCAGAAAGTGTTGAAAAATTGTTGATCTTGTCTCCATTTGAAATTAAAACTCTGCTGTGCCAACAAGTTTGTGATGGAATGAAGGATTTATCAAAGCATTTGAGACAGCACATTGATAATGGCACCAGAATTCAGTGCCCCTTTAATCAGTGCTCCAAAATATTTTCAAAGACAACCACATTTAAATCACACATAAGTAGGCATCAAAGATGTCAAACAGTTAAGGACTTGCCAACTGAAATGATCTACTCATCAAATTCAGACCTTTGTGATGACTTGTCACCAAATTTGGAGGTGTCCAGTACAAGAAATGACATTTATGACTTGGATCAGCTTATCATTTTTATGGGTAATGATATGTAACCAAAGGAGTTGTAATACTGCAACCAGGAGCAGTGTAAATAATAGCAGTTTTCTTATCATTTCACCTTCGAAAGAGTTATTAATTGGTTCCTTTATGCTTAATGAACAGGAAGGGGATGTGTGGGTATTTGTTATAAAATTTATGATAGAAAAGTATTTTGTGGTCTATAAAATTATGTTACTATTATTACTCGTTGCGTCACCCTTCCTGGGCCTCGGCATATAGAGTAGGATGGACAGTTCCTTTTTCCACCGTCTTTACGTTACCAATCACAGTTGACCGGCATCTATTTAAGACTTTGTAAACCTAGGAGCGAGCAATCGTCTCCAAAAAAAATCCAGCTGTTACCAGGATTCGAGCCCGACACTTCCTACATTGTAGTCAGACACGCTACCGACTGAGCTACCGCGGTCCAGATATCTTGCTTATACTAAGGCCTGGAGAGAGAGAGAGAGAGAGGAGAGAGAGAGAGAGAGAAGACTTAAATACAGGAACCAACTTTGAATTTATACTCACTATGGAAAATAATAAAAGGTAGAGCGATTAAATAGAGGAAGAATTCATTGTTTCTTGCATTACTCATTCATTACTAAGATTCATTTCGCTGGATTACCAAAGAAAAAATATAAGAAAACTCGCTGCGGGAATGACGTATGGCGATTAAAAAATGGGGAAAAAAAATGTTTCCTACACTATTGTTACAACTATGAAATTTACCCTGCATTGCTAAAAAAAAAAAAAAAAAAAAAAACAGAAACCCATTCCCACGCTTCCCGCTCAGGTGAAGACGAGAACCACCTGGACTGCTAAAGGGAGGGAAGTAAGAGATCCTGTGAGTTATCAGGTGAGCAAAGACGCCATTTCAGCTTTGCAGGTAAACTCGCGAATCAGCAGAACTAATAATGTTGAGAAAGGCAGCAGTTCCATGCCATGCAAAGTGATCGGGGCATTTTCCTCTGGTTAAGGAAGGTGGCATTTCAACTTTCCAGGTTGTTCATTCAGTTCTCAGACACGAGAGACAAGGTGACTTGTGAACTGAAGAAAGACAACTCCTATATTACTTATGTAGGTGACCAATTTAAATAGAGCGCTTTTTCTCGTCAACAAAGGTGGTATTTCAACTTTCTAGATAATTAACTAATCAATTTCATTTTTTCAGATAAACACGAGAAACAAAACGATTAATGAACTGGAGAAAAACAAAAGTTCCATATTGCTAAGGTGAGCAATGTGAAAAAGCTATCAGCTATTTTCTCAGGTGAACAAAGATGGCATTTCAATTTCCCAGGTGAACAAGTTGAACCACGAGGAACATCGTAACTAATAAACTGGAGACAGGCAGAATTTCTAAACCACTCAGGTGAACAATATGAACCAATCACAAGATACTTTTCAGGTGAACAAAGATGACATTTCAACTTTCCAGGTTAATAAATATATTCCTAATTATGCTTTTTTCATCTTTCTGCGTCTTATATATAACAGAGGAACATCAAGACACCTAGAGAGTTAACTAAA
>NW_026973675.1:12500-60000 GCF_035594125.1 Scylla paramamosain | reverse complement strand
ATTTTTCTGACTTGTTGCTTTATCTGAGCGGGTGATATAAGCTCATCCAGAACTGGAATAGTGACCTCCGTGTTCACATCTACCACGTCTGTGTCAGCCACGCCAGGGGGTTCAGCACTGATTCAAAATGAGCCTTGAATTCCTCGTCACTAGGGCTGGAGTATTCACCCGGACTGTCTATGCTAAAGTTACCTTTCCAGTTTATGGCCTTCCATACCCTCACATCATCCGTGTCATCTAGCAACCTCTCCCACCTCCCCAGGTTTACATCTTCCTGCTCTCTTCTCTGCTCAGCCGTACGCATACTATTTTGAACACATGAATATAGAGTTTCTGTAAGTTTCCTCTCAAATTCATTTATTCCTGCATTTCCATTAACTAACTCCATTTGTGCAAGGTTATTCACAAACACATCTTTATCAATTGTGCTGTATCTAAGAGACTTCCTCACCAGCCCAGTCCTAGCAGCGTTACCATGTAGAAAGGCACTATCACCCAGCGATCTAGCTCTGACCAAGATGCCATCCAAATTCGCTCCCGTACTGGTGACTGTAACTGTAATGGGGGCGTGATCGGAGGGGAGATCGTCTCGCTGTATCACACAGAAGTCACTCATATGGCTAATCAGCGTTGGCGAGGCAACACACACACACACACACACACACACACACACACACACACACACACACACAATACTAGCATGTACGTAAGAGGCAATCAGCTCAACTCACCGTCTCATCTCCTGCAGAGCTCCGCCTTCTCCTCCTCCTCCTCTTCCTCCTCCTCCTGCTCCTCCTCTTCTTTCCTCCTCCACTTCCACCCTTTGCAGTCTCTTATTCCTCATCATCTTCATCTTCATTTTCATCCTCTCTCTCTCTCTCTCTCTCTCTCTCTCTCTCTCTCTCTCTCTCTCTCTCTCTCTCTCTCTCTCTCTCTCTCTCTCTCTCTCTCTCTCTCTCTCTCTCTCTCTCTCTCTCTCTCTCTATGTATCACTTTTACATAAACTTCCTCTTCTCTCTTTCTCTTCGTAATCATCTTTCATATCCATTTTCTCCTTTATTTTTCACACTTTATTTCCTTTATGTCAGCTTAAGTCTCTCTCTCTCTCTCTCTCTCTCTCTCTCTCTCTCTCTCTCTCTCTCTCTCTCTCTCTCTCTCTCTCTCTCTCTCTCTCTCTCTCTCTCTCTCTCTCTCTCTCTCTCTCTCTCTCTCTCTCTCTCTCTCTCTCTCTCTCTCTCTCTCTCTCTCTCTCTCTCTCTCTCTCTCTCTCTCTCTCTCTCTCTCTCTCTCTCTCTCCCCTGACTTGAGCGTAAAATTGCCACTCCGCTCCTCTCTTCTATCCTCCTATCAATTCCTCCCCCTTCCTCTCCCCTCCTCTGCTCATAGATACGCTGCGCCCTGTGGCTACTCCCGCCCTCTGTTGCATCACGTACAGCCAAGATGCAGGAACGAGTCATTTGGGATGGGCAGGTAAATGGTAAATATGGAAGGTATGAAGATGTGGTGGTAGAAGCTTAGACAAAACAATGAGTCACGTGGGTTGGGAAATTAAAGGTAAGTCAAATAGTTACGTCTGCTTTTGTTTTCTTTATTTATTTATTGATTTTTTTCACGCTATGTATGAAGAGTCTACACACACACACACACACACACACACACACACACACACACACACACACGCACACACACACACACACACACACACACACACACACGTACGTTTCCGGTAACTATCACTGCCAACTTCACCATTACAAACTCCCTTCATTACCAAGCGAATTTATTAACCACCATCACCACCGCCACCGCCACCGCCACCACCACCACCACCGCCGCCACCATAACCATCACCTGCAGACTGGCGCCATTGCCATCACCACCACCGCCAGAAGCATCACCACTGCCGTGTGTGTGATCTGTGTGCAGCACCAGGGAACGGACTCAGACCAAGAGGAGAAGGAGGAGGAGGAGGAAGAGGAGGAGGAGGATTAGAAAGGAAAACCAAACAGCAGGAGATATTTTGGTCATTGTTAAGAGGTTGGTAGGAGGAGGACAAAGAGAACAATTACGAAGACTGGAAATACCACGGAAAAAAAAAAAAGTGGATAATTGAACTCTGTATTAGAATAAAAAATATTTGTCAATATGAAGAAAATATACTGAAAGGAAGCAAGGAAGATAAGAGGAGGATAAAAGAACGAAAAACAAAAAATCCTCCATTTTTTCATTACTGCACGACAACTTAATTTGAGCCAGTATATTTGTCATCACCAGTACTTCTCTTCCAGACGCAACACTTACATTTATTTTTTTTTTTTCCATATATAATAAATTTTGTAGAATAACCTTCAAATCAACAAAATGGCAGTTAATCCTTCACTTTCTTCTCCTTACAATGAAGAGAAGCTTTCAATGCACATTTTAAAATAGTAATACATTAAAATATACATAGTTTAATATTCATACCTTGAAAACCGTAATGCATTTTAAATATACATAGTTCACGAGTGATTCAATTTTTCCTTCCTCTTGTTGCCCTACGCCAGTGTTCCTCTTACGTGAAAAATAGTAATACATTCCTTTCATTAACAAAAACACACCCAATTCCATGTCCCTATAACTTTGACAACGAGCGGCAACTCACTCAACTAAATCCAGATTAATATTGAAACCCTCGAGTGCAGAGAGAGATCACCTTTCACTTCACTCACTCACCTCAACATTCACTTCTACATTCATTGCTCACCCACGCAACACTCCACTCTCTGTCACCGCAATAAACGGCTCCTCTTTTTTTTTTTTTTTTTTTTACCCGCAGTAAGCTTACACGATCCACCACCACACAATTCCAGTAATTCACACACATTTCCAGCCTGTCAGTGTCCTGTCCGTGTCCAATTGGTTTTCAAAAGATACATCAAAATCACCATGCTTTTTTTTTTTTTCTCAGATATCCTCGCTTCATATTCACTGACACTCAGTGATACGTTCAGTTATTCATCCACTCATAATTATTCACATTTACTCATTACACTTCACCCTCTTTTGGATAACCTTTTTTTTGACTGCTAAATTCAGGGAATGGCGCCTCAGTGGGTTTCTCTCTCTCTCTCTCTCTCTCTCTCTCTCTCCTCTCTCTCTCCTCTCTCTCTCTCTCTCTCTCTCCTCTCTCTCTCTCTCTCTCTCTCTCTCTCTCTCTAGTCCAGTGTTCGCAAAATGCACCCAAGTTTATCTCTCTCTTCCCCCATTTGCCTTTATTTTCCGCGGCTCTCACCTCCTCTCACCCCGCCCCGCCCCGGCCCGCCTCGCCCCGCCCCTCCTCCTCCCCACCTGAAGTCTACAAGAGCAGGGGAAGGAAAAAAGCAATATTAGCACTTTCCGTTTCCTCACCTGCCTCCTTCCCCTCCACCCCACTCTCTTTTCGCCTCCCCTTCCTCCTCCTCCTCTTCTTCTCTACCATCTCTTCTTCATCTCGTCTTTAAATATTCTGTCTTTCTTATCTTTTTTCTTTCTATCTACGTGTGTTTCTTCGTTTCTCCTTTATCTTCTTCCTCCTCCTCCTCCTCGTCCTCCTTCTCCTCCGTTTTTTCTTCCTTCTCTTCCCTACATTTTTCTCTCCTCTTCACATCATTTTCACTCAAAATAATTCTCAATTTTCTTCTCTTGTTTACATGTACTGTTTTTTTTATGTTTCTCTCCATCATATTTCTTCTTCTCTTCTCTATTGTCTTTTTTTCTTTCATTCCCTCTTCACATCTTCTTTTCTTTTCTTATCCATGAGATTCTTTTTTTATGCTTCTCCTTCTCCTCTTCTTCTTCCTCCTTCCCCTCCTCCTCCTCCTTCTCTTTTATTTCTCTCTTTCGTCCTCCTACTCAAATCATCCTCATTCTTCCTTTGTTTTTTTCCTTCATGTCGATTTTCTTTCCCTCCTCCTCCTCCTCCTCCTCCTCCTCCTCCTCCTCCTTTGGTCATCACCTCCCTTTCCTGCAATAGAATTCTCTCCCGCATCTCCTTAATTTCCACCTTTCCTTCTAGTCTCTACCCTTGGAATCCCTCCCCTCCCCTTCTCCTCCTCCATCAACATCCCTCTTCCTCCTTTCCTCTCAATCTCTATTTCTCTTCGTATTTGTAATTTTTTCTCTACTCCTTCTTTTCCTCCTCTTTTTTTTCTTTTACTTATCTTCTTCACCTCTCTTTCTTACATTTTCCACTTAAGATTTTTTTTTTTTTTTTTACTCTTCTCACCAAACGGTTCTTCTTTTCTTGTTCTTGTTCTTCGTCACTCTTGATCATCATTTTTAACTTCCCTTCCTTCTCCTCTCCATCTCTGGGTCTTCTCTTTCACACTCTCCTTCAAAAAACACAACTTCCTCCTCCTCCTCCTCTTCCTCCCCCTCCTACAGTTTCCAGCCTTAGATATATTCCACCTCCTTCAAAAGCAGTTCTTCATCTTCCTCCCCCTCCTACAGTTTCCAGCCTTAGATATATTCCACCTCCTTCAAAAACAGTTCTTTATCTTCCTCCTCCTCCTCCTCCTCTTCCTCCTCCCCCAAATATTTACTCCGATGACAAAAACTGGAGGCGACCCGTTTGTTCCTCTCCTCGACTCTCCCTTTGGCCAACAAAACGAATCACTTGACACACACACACACACACACACACACACACACACACACACACACACACACACACACACACACACACACACACACACACACACACACACACAGTGAGTCATGAGCTGGTTTGCTTGTTCGGTTAAGACGACTGATAAACAGTGAGAGAGAGAGAGAGAGAGAGAGAGAGAGAGAGAGAGAGAGAGAGAGAGAGAGAGAGAGAGAGAGAGAGAGAGAGAGAGAGAGAGAGAGAGAGAGAGAGAGAGAGAGGTGTTGTGTTCAGTGTATCCGTTACGAGTTTATCTTTATTTTGCAGAGTTTTGTGTGTGAGTGTGTGTGTGTGTGTGTGTGTGTGTGTGTGTGTGTGTGTGTGTGTGTGTGTGTGTGTGTGTGTGTGTGTGTGTGTGTGTGTGATGAAGGATGGTAAAAATGTCAAGCTTTGGGTAACAAAAAAACATAAAAAAAATCGTTCAAAAGCATAAATAAATAAATAAATAAATACAATAAAAAACAAATAAAACAATGAAAGAAAATAAAGGGGCAAATAAAAATAAAATAATAAATAAAGGCTTCCTTCTATGTCGTACTTTAAAAGAAAACGGGAGGAGGAGAATGGAAAGAGACAGAATGTGTTAATGTGTTGTGTAATTGTCGGTAGTTATTTTTGTCTGTATCTGTTACAGATATGAGAGCCTGGTATTTTGTTGAATAAAGCTTGGAGTTGCCACCAAGCGTTTCAGTCTCATTACAGACACAACAAACGAGGACAAATAAAGGAAAAATAAAGATAACAAGAAATACAAAAAAAAAATATTTCAACACAAAGCAAAATATAACAACATTCATTGCACAATGATAAATAAAAAAAATCAATTAATTGACGTCATTCGAATTGTGAAAGTCTCCGCCGCGCATCCAATGACAAAATGTACAAGAGAAGATCAGGACACAGGCAAAATCGCACCTCAAGACAGAGCAAGAGAAAAGAAGAAAAAAAATAGATAAAGTAAATAAAATAAGATACAGAAACATGACAGATTGCAGACATAAAAAAAAAAGAAAAATGCATCTTAACCCTTTCACTGTTAGACAAATTTTCTTCTTTAATACCTATAACTTTTTAGAGGCTATTTTTGTGCTAAGCCAAGTAAGGTATTTTTATTCTGGCACCTTGGAAATGCTGTGAGAGAGGGAAAAAAAAAAAAAAACAGAAGGAAAAAGGGAAAACTCATATCCTATATAATTTCCATAAGAGTAATAATGGGTATTTTCATGTAATAATGGGTATTTTCATGTAATAATGGGTATTTTCATTCATTCATTTTCATTCGTGAGTTGCAAGAAAAGAAGATATTTTTTTCTATATCATTTTTTTTTTTTTTTTATATATATTCTAAGTCAAAGTTGATTTACATTTGAGGTTCCTTTCATATTTCGAATAACAGATGCTTTCATTTCCACGTGACTTTGAAGGGGATGAAAGACATTGATTTTCTATATCATGAACAATGTTAATTACTTTTTCTGATTTATGTATTAATCCTGCACCTCAGGAATGAGTCAAACAGTGTGACAAACTTCACTTTCTCCCTGTGTGAAAGTATTCCAGAAACGTGGTGAAAAAACGGCAGGGAATTTCATGAACATTGATCGAAGAAAAATCAATATATGAATGAAACAGTTGCTTTATGTCAAGGGTTTGCAAAGACCGAGAAGTGAGGATGGAACAGCACCAAGTAGTTGCCAATACTGATGGGGATTGAAGATGATGAATTTGGATTATGCCAAAAACTGTCAACAAACATTTAAAAAAGAATGATAATGAACACGACAGCAATGATGATGAAAATTACTTCCTATTACCTCTAAACACACACACACACACACACACACACACACACACACACACACACACACACACACACACATCAATTCAAATAAACCCAGTCCTTATTCCATCAATCAAAAACACACACAACACGAGAGTAAGAGTGAGAATACACTCTAACACGCCTTACACTGGACCAACAATTAATACATTCTTCATCTGACACTTAACGCACATCACTGAGAGAGAGAGAGAGAGAGAGAGAGAGAGAGAGAGAGAGAGAGAGAGAGAGAGAGAGAGAGAGAGAGAGAGAGAGAGAGAGAGAGAGAGATGAGTCAAAGTTAATCTAAAGCTTTACGTTCTAATATCCAGACGTACGTTCGCCTCCATCATTCCAATTGCCATGTGCTTATCTTGCTCTGGGTGTCATTATGAAAGGTTGGGATTCGATGGCGGGGGAGGTGAGTCTGTTGTCCTTTTTTTTTATTTATCTATTTATTTATTTATTATTATTATTACTATTATTTGTGTGTGCGTGTGTGTGTGTGTGTGTGTGTGTGTGTCTACAGCCTTAGGAGGGAGGGAGGGAGGTGAAGAAATAAGTAAAAAATAACGAAAGAAGGAAAAAAATAAAAGAAAGAAAGAGAGAAGGAAAACGAAAAAGAACCCACGACAAAAAGAAAACAGGAAAGGAAAAGGAAGAGAAAACGAAAGAAATTATGAAATAATAAAAAGTAAAGTGAAAAAAAAACATTCGTACATACATTTCTACAGACAGACAAACGTACACACAAGCAAGACTAGCAAAAAAAAAAAAAAAAAGGCAAACAGACAGACAGACAGACAGACAGACAGGCAGACAGATAGACAGACAGGCAAGGGAGCAGGCAGTTACATAGACATTAAAAAGACAAAACTCAAAAATAAAGAAAAAAAGAATTAAGAAAAAAATAAAGAAAACTGCAGAAAAAAATAAGAAAAAAAAAAAACACTTTACTGTGAGTCTCTCCATTGTAGGTTTTTAATACCAGACGGGAAAATAAGAAAGTTTTGATGTTGACGGTGTAACTTGGGAGATATTAGCTGTGATGGAAGGCGGGGGCTCACTGCTGCCAGGACTCATGATGACGCACTAATACCTTGCAGGCGAAAGGGAAGAAATTAAATACCAAACAATCAAGCTTACAGGAAAAACATGTAATAGTGCAGGACGACAATGCTGAAAAGAAGGAAAAATAAAGGAAAAAAGAAAATAATGAAAGAGCAAGGAAAAAACAAGAAAGGTACAGAAAGGAAAAGAACAAAACGAATACGAAAAAATAAAAAAGAAACAAAGAAAGAAAAAGAAATATAAAAGAAAAAGAAAAAAAAAGAAAGATTTGTGTTTTTAAGGTTACTTTACCAACGCGTGATGAAGAGAAAATAAAAATCCTGCAAAATTGGCAAAATATTTCGCACAAAGCTACGGTGGGAACTATTGATGTTGAGAAAAAAAAAAAAAAGTTTCCTATAAAAATATAAAAAAAAGTGAAGGTGTGTCGTATTCCGAGTGTTGGCCCAGGACTGGTACTCGTTGCGTCACCCTTCCTGGACCTCGGCATACAGAGTAGGATGGACAGTTCCTTTTTCCACCGTCTTTACGTTACCAATCACAGTTGACCGGCACCTCTTTAAGGCTTTGTAAACCTAGGAGCGAGCAATCGTCTCAAAAATGTTCCAGCTGTCACCAGGATTCGAACCCGATACTTACTACATTGTAGTCAGACACGCTACCGACTGACCTACCGCGGTCCAGGTATCTCGCTTATACTAAGGCCTGCTGAGAGAGAGAGAGAGAGAGAGAATGAAGACTTAAACAGAGGAACCAACTTTGAATTTATACAAGAGAAAGTCACTGTGGAAAATAATAAAAGGTAGAGCGATTAAAGAGAGGAAGAATTCATTGTTTCTTGCATTACTGAGATTACTAAGATTCATTTCGCTGGATTAACAAATAAAAAAAATAAGAAAACTCGCTGCGGGAATGACGTATGGCGATTAAAAAATGGAAAAAAAAAAATGTTTCCTACACTATTGTTACAACTATGAAATTTACCCTGCATTGAAAAAAAAAAAAAAAACAGAAACCCATTGCGGAAATAACAGATAGGACAGGAAAAAAATAAATAAATAAATGTTTGCTGCACTACTGTTACAGCTAAGATTCTTTCCCATGCATTACAAAAAAAGAAAAAGAAGAAAAGAAAAAGGAAATCCACTACGGAAATAACACATACGGCGATTAACGAATGAAGAAAAAAATAAATGCCTCCTGCATTGCTGTGATTAATAACAGTCTTTTTTATGGCATTAAAAACAAATAAATTAATCAAACCATACAATATACACAAATAGGCCGCTGCGGAAACATCCATTCAACAATTACAGGAAAAATAAAAAAGTAAAAGTTCCCACAATCAACCAAGACTTTTTTTTTCCCCCAGATTATCACATTTTCCGTCAGGTATCTGAGGGGGCGGTGGAGCGTCATGAGGGGCGCCGCGCCAGCCATTACGCTCCCCCAAGGAATCAGCACAGAGGCAAGGGGAGGGAGCACTGCTATATTATTAGCGCCGCGGGCGATGAACGCTTCACTCATGCTTAATTAACACGCTTCCCGCTCAGGTGAAGACGAGAACCACCTGGACTGCTAAAGGGAGGGAAGTAAGAGCTCCTGTGAGTTATCAGGTGAGCAAAGACGCCATTTCAGCTTTGCAGGTAAACTCGCGAATCAGCAGAACTAATAATGTTGAGAAAGGCAGCAGTTCCATGCCACTCAGGTGTGCAATGTGATCGGGGCATTTTCCTCTGGTTAAGGAAGGTGGCATTTCAACTTTCCAGGTTGTTCATTCAGTTCTCAGACACGAGAGACAAGGTGACTTGTGAACTGAAGAAAGACAACTCCTATATTACTTAGGTGACCAATTTAAATAGAGCGCTTTTCTCGTGAACAAAGGTGGTATTTCAACTTTCTAGATAATTAACTAATCAATTTTTTTTTTTTTTTTGAGATAAACACGAGAAACAAAACGATTAATGAACTGGAGAAAAACAAAAGTTCCATATTGGTAAGGTGGGCAATGTGAAAAAGCTATCAGCTATTTTCTCAGGTGAACAAAGATGGCATTTCAATTTCCCAGGTGAATAAGTTGAACCACGAGGAACATCGTAACTAATAAACTGGAGACAGGCAGAATTTCTAAACCACTCAGGTGAACAATATGAACCAATCACAAGATACTTTTCAGGTGAACAAAGATGACATTTCAACTTTCCAGGTTAATAAATATATTCCTAATTATGCTTTTTCATCTTTCTGCGTCTTATATATAACAGAGGAACATCAAGACACCTAGAGAGTTAACTAAACTGACCAACCTATTCTGTCTGCCTCTCTAATGCAGGAGTTAACCAGTATTCTCAGTCATTCATCCCTTTCTCTGGTAAACTCTGGAACTCCCTGCCTGCTTCTGTATTTCCACCTTCCTCTGACTCGAATTCCTTCAAGAGGGAGGTTTCAAGACACTTATCCTTCAGTTTTTGACTACTGCTTTGGACACTTTTCTGGGAATGGCATCTCAGTTGGCTTTTATTTTTTATTTATCTATTTATTTATTTATTTTTTTTTTTTTTTTGTTGCCCTTGGCCAGTGTCCCTCCTACGTAAAACAAGAAAAAAAAACTTACGTTCCTTTTCTTCTCAAAGTTCATGAAAGCGAGAATGAAGGATATTTTGTTGTTTTCATTTTGCTCCCTGTATTTTTTGATCAGAGACATGAAGAGGTCAAAAAAAAAAAAAAAAAGCATATAAAACTTGTAAAAAGTAGTGTTTTTCTTTGTACAGACTAAATTAAAGGAGACGCTGGATGAGAGAAAACACTGAACACCAAACGGCAGACAAGAGACAAGACAAGTAAGTAAGCATGAGAGCAAAAAATATTGTCAGGAAATGTAACCCAGCAACTCCCTGGTAACGGAGGAAAAAAGAAAAAAAAGAGAAAAAATGAGAAGTGTTGTGTTCTTCCACGCACCACAAGGAAAAAAGAGTCACTCAGGGATCACTTAACATATCAAAAACGACAATAACAACACCAACACGTCCACTACCCGACAAAACTCGGGGAAGTGAAGAGAAAGGGAGGGACAAATGGAGGAGGAAGAGTTGAAAGGGAGGCGGGAGTGGAGAAGTGGAGGGTTCTAGAAAGTGGGAGGAGGAGGAGGAGGAGGAGGAGGAGGAGGAGGAGGAGCAGGAGGAAAGGAAGGACAGAAAGTTTTAAGAGGTGGAAGGGACAAAGAAGAGCAGTAAGTGAAAGGAAAAGTGAGAAGGAAGAATACGATAAAAAAAAAAGCAGATATAAAAGATGAATAAAAAGGAAAGAAAGGAAGGTAAAATTGGAATATGGAAATTATAGAAAAGACAAATATGAAAGAGGGAAAAGAAGAAAAACAAAAAGAAGGATAGAAGACAAGAATGAAGGGCTAGAAATAGACACAGTCAATGGAGGAAAGAAAAACGTGAAAAAAAGAAGAAAAAGAAAAGAAAAATAAAGATAAGGAAAATGAGCGACGATGGAAGTGAGACGGTGGATGAAGGAGGAGGAAGAAACTTAATAGACACAAAAATAGGAAGAGAGAGAGAGAGAGAGATAGAGAGAGAGAGAGAGAGAGAGAGAGAGAGAGAGAGAGAGAGAGAGAGAGAGAGAGAGAGAGAGAGAGAGAGAGAGAGAGAGAAGAGAAGAGGGTCCCAGGTGCTAACAGGAAATGAACAGATTGAAATGTAGAACTGGGAAGAGAGAGAGATTTGAGGGAAAGGCAGAGAAGAGGAGGTAGCAGTCCAAGATGGAGGAAAGAGAAAGGTGAAAGAGGAAAGAAATCTAGAGAGGAAAGAAGGAAAGGAGGAGAGACAAAGGAAGTTAATGTAATGGAATAAATGGAAAACGTAGAGAAAAGAAGGAAGAAAGATGGTGAAGGAAGATTAAATAATAAATAAACGAAAATCTACACAAAGGAAGGAGAAAGAAGGATAGAGGAAGAAGATAAATCAAGATAAAGAAGGGAGAAGGAACAAACAGAAGAGATAAAAGAACAGAACAAACGAAAATCGAGAGAAGGAAGGAAGGAGGATAGATAATGAAAATTAATTAAGCTTCAAAATCGAAAGGAAAAAGAAAGAAAGAGAGCCAGAAAAAAAGGAAGGTAAAAATAACGTGGTAACCGAAAACCAAGAGTAAAAAATAGGAAGGAAAGAAGGAAGGATAAAGGAAAATAAAAAAAATATATATATATTGAAAATCGAAAAGGAAGAAAGGAGAAAGGATGGAACAAGGGAGATAAAGTATCTGGGTAAAAGAAAAAAAAAAGAAGGAAGAGGGAAGGATAGACAAGGAAAGAAAATAAACAATGAAAATCAAAAGAAGAAACAGAGATAGACATAGAGATAAATTAATAAAGTAAAGAGAGAGAGAGAGAGAGAGAGAGAGAGAGAGAGAGAGAGAGAGAGAGAGGAGAGAGAGAGAGAGAGAGAGAGAGAGAGAGAGGAAGTGTTTGTGTAATAGGAGTGAAATACTTTCCTTCTTTTCCAGATATTTATTTTCACTTTCTGACAAGAGACAAGAGAAACAAGAAGAGCAACACACACACACACACACACACACACACACACACACACACACACGTTATCTCTTTCTCTGTGTTTCTTCAGTCAAAATTTCTGTCGCTGTGTGTTGTTGTTTGCGTGAGGGAAGCACCGATGACACAACACCTGCTCCTCTACCCGCGATACAAGCTAATACTTGGCTTTTGCTTCTCTCTTGTACCTCTCTCTCTCTCTCTCTCTCTCTCTCTCTCTCTCTCTCTCTCTCTCTCTCTCTCTCTCTCTCTCTCTCTCTCTCTCTCTCTCTCTCTCTCTCTCTATGTATCACTTTTACATAAACTTCCTCTTCTCTCTTTCTCTTCGTAACCATCTTTCATATCCATTTTCTCCTTTATTTTTCACACTTTATTTCCTTTATGTCAGCTTAAGTCTCTCTCTCTCTCTCTCTCTCTCTCTCTCTCCTCTCTCTCTCTCTCTCTCTCTCTCTCTCTCCTCTCTCTCTCTCTCTCTCTCTCTCTCTCTCTCTCTCTCTCTCTCTCTCTCTCTCTCTTCCCCTGACTTGAGCGTGAAATTGCCTCTCCGCTCCTCTCTTCTATCCTCCTATCAACTCCTCCCCCTTCCTCTCCCCTCCTCTGCTCTTAGATTCGCTGCGCCCTGTGGCTACTCCCGCCCTCTGTTGCATCACGTACAGCCAAGATGCAGGAACGAGTCATTTGGGATGGGCAGGTAAATGGAAAATATGGAAGGTATGAAGAGGTGGTGGTAGAAGCTTGGACCAAAACAATGAGTCACGTGGGTTGGGAAATTAAAGGTAAGTCAAATAGTTACGTCTGCTTTTGTTTTCTTTATTTATTTATTTTTTTTCACGCTATGTATGAAGAGTCTACACACACACACACACACACACACACACACACACACACACACACACACACACACACACACACACACACACACACACGTATGTTTTCGGTAACCTATCACTGCCAACTTCACCATTACAAACTCCCTTCATTACCAAGCGAATTTATTAACCACCATCACCACCGCCACCGCCACCGCCACCACCAACCACCACCGCCGCCACCATAACCATCACCTGCAGACTGGCGCCATTGCCATCACCACCACCGCCAGAAGCATCACCACTGCCGTGTCTGTGATCTGTGTGCAGCACCAGGGAACGGACTCAGACCAAGAGGAGGAGGAGGAGGAGGAGGAGGAGGAAGAGGAGGAGGATTAGAAAGGAAAACCAAACAGCAGGAGATATTTTTGGTCATTGTTAAGAGGTTGGTAGGAGGAGGACAAAGAGAACAATTATGAAGACTGGAAATACCACGGAAAAAAAAAAAAAAAGTGGATAATTGAACTCTGTATTAGAATAAAAAATATTTGTCAATATGAAGAAAATATACTGAAAGGAAGCAAGGAAGATAAGAAGAGGATAAAAGAACGAAAAAAAAAAATCCTCCATTTTTTCATTACTGCACGACAACTTAATTTGTGCCAGTATATTTGTCATCACCAGTACACTTCTCTTCCAGACGCAACACTTATATGTATTTTTTTTTCCATACATAATAAATTTTGTAGAATAACCTTCAAATCAACAAAATGACAGTTAATCCTTCACTTTCTTCTCCTTACAATGAAGAGAAGCTTTCAATGCACATTTAAAAATAGTAATACATTAAAAATATACATAGCTTAATATTCATACCTTGAAAACCGTAATGCATTTTAAATATACATAGTTCAAGAGTGATTCCATTTTTTCCTTCCTCTTGTTGCCCTACGCCAGTGTTCCTCTTACGTGAAAAATAGTGATACATTCCTTTCATTAACAAAAACACACCCAATTCCCATGTCCCTATAACTTTGACAACGAGCGGCAATCACTCAACTAAATCTAATTCCTGCAATTCCTGCAGTAAGCTTATACGATCCACCACCACACAATTTTTTTTTTTTCTCAGATATCCTCGCTTCATATTCACTGGCACTCAGTGATACGTTCAGTTATTCATCCACTCATAATTATTCACATTTACTCATTACACTTCACCCTCTTTTGGATAAGCCTTTTTTTGACTGCTAAATTCAGGGAATGGGCGCCTCAGTGGGTTTCTCTCTCTCTCTCTCTCTCTCTCTCTCTCTCTCTCTCTCTAGTCCAGTGTTCGCAAAATGCACCCAAGTTTATCTCTCTCTTCCCCCATTTGCCTTTATTTTCCGCGGCTCTCACCTCCTCTCACCCCGCCCCCCGCCCCGGCCCCGCCTCGCCCCGCCCCTCCTCCTCCCCACCTGAAGTCTACAAGAGCAGGGGAAGGAAAAAAAAGCAATATTAGCACTTTCCGTTTCCTCACCTGCCTCCTTCCCCTCCACCCCACTCTCTTTTCGCCTCCCCTTCCTCCTCCTCCTCCTCTTCTTCTCTACCATCTCTTCTTCATCTCGTCTTTAAATATTCTGTCTTTCTTATCTTTTTTTTTCTATCTACGTGTGTTTCTTCGTTTCTCCTTTATCTTCTTCCTCCTCCTCCTCCTCCTCCTTCTCCTCCTCCGTCTTTTCTTCCTTCTCTTCCCTACATTTTTCTCTCCTCTTCACATCATTTTCACTCATAATAATTCTCAATTTTCTTTTCCTGTTTACATGTACTGTTTTTTATGTTTCTCTCCATCATATTTCTTCTTCTCTTCTCTATTGTCTTTTTTTCTTTCATTCCCTCTTCACATCTTCTTTTCTTTTGTTATCCATGAGCTTCTTTTTTTATGCTTCTCCTTCTCTTCTTCTTCTTCCTCCTTCCCCTCCTCCTCCTCCTTCTCTTTTATTTCTCTCTTTCGTCCTCCTACTCAGATCATCCTCATTCTTCCTTTTTTTTTTTCCTTCATGTCGATTTTTCTTTCCCTCCTCCTCCTCCTCATCCTCCTCCTCCTCCTCCTCCTTTGGTCATCACCTCCCTTTCCTCCAATAGAATTCTCTCCCGCATCTCCTTAATTTCCACCTTTCCTTCTAGTCTCTACCCTTGGAATCCCTCCCCTCCCCTTCTCCTCCTCCATCAACATCCCTCTTCCTCCTTTCCTCTCAATCTCTATTTCTCTTCGTATTTGTAATTTTTTTCCCTACTCCTTCTTTTCCTCCTCTTTTTTTTCTTTTACTTATCTTCTTCACCTCTCTTACATTTTCCACTTAAGATTGTTTTTTTTTTTACTCTTCTCACCAAACAGTTCTTCTTTTCTTGTTCCTGTTCTTCGTCACTCTTGATCATCATTTTTAACTTCCCTTCCTTATGCTCTCCATCTCTGGGTCTTCTTTTTCACACTCTTCTTCAAAAAACACAACTTCCTCCTCCTCCTCCTCTTCCTCCCCCCTCCTACAGTTTCCAGCCTTAGATACATTCCTCCTCCTTCAAAACCAGTTCTTCATCTTCCTCCTCCTCCTACAATTTCCAGCCTTAGATATATTTCACCTCCTTCAAAAGCAGTTCTTCATCTTCCTCCCCCTCCTACAGTTTCCAGCCTTAGATATATTCCACCTCCTTCAAAAACAGTTCTTTATCTTCCTCCTCCTCCTCCTCCTCCTCTTCCTTCTTCCCCCCAATATTTACTCCGATGACAAAAACTGGAGGCGACCCGTTTGTTCCTCTCCTCGACTCTCCCTTTGGCCAACAAAACGAATCACTTGACACACACACACACACACACACACACACACACACACACACACACACACAGTGAGTCATGAACTGGTTTGCTTGTTCGGTTAAGACGACTGATAAACAGTGAGAGAGAGAGAGAGAGAGAGAGAGAGAGAGAGAGAGAGAGAGAGAGAGAGAGAGAGAGAGAGAGAGAGAGAGAGAGAGAGAGAGAGGAGAGAGAGAGAGAGAGAGAGAGAGAGAGGAGAGAGAGAGAGAGAGAGAGAGAGAGAGGTGTTGTGTTTCAGTGTATCCGTTACGAGTTTATCTTTATTTTGCAGAGTTTTGTGTGTGAGTGGTGTATGTGTGTGTGTGTGTGTGTGTGTGTGTAGTGTGTGTGTGTGTGTGTGTGTGTGTGTGTGAGTGTGTGTGTGATGAAGGATGGTAAAAATGTCAAGCCTTTGGGTAACAAAAAAACATAAAAAAAAATCGTTCAAAAGCATAAATAAATAAATAAGTAAATACAATAAAAAAACAAATAAAACAATGAAAGAAAATAAAGAGGCAAATAAAAATAAAATAATAAATAAAGGCTTCCTTCTATGTCGTACTTTAAAAGAAAACGGGAGGAGGAGAATGGAAAGAGACAGAATGTGTTAATGTGTTGTGTAATTGTCGGTAGTTATTTTTGTCTGTATCTGTTACAGATATGAGAGCCTGGTATTTTGTTGAATAAAGCTTGGAGTTGCCACCAAGCGTTTCAGTCTCATTACAGACACAACAAACGAGGACAAATAAAGGAAAAATAAAGATAACAAGAAATACAAAAAAAAAAAATATCAACACAAAGCAAAATATAACAACATTCATTGCACAATGATAAAAAAAAAAAAATCAATTAATTGACGTCATTCGAATTGTGAAAGTCTCCGCCGCGCATCCAATGACAAAATGTACAAGAAAAGATCAGGACACAGGCAAAATCGCACCTCAAAACAGAGCAAGAGAAAAGAAGAAAAAAAATAGATAAAGTAAATAAAATAAGATACAGAAACATGACAGATTGCAGACATAAAAAAAAAAAAAAAAAAAAAGCATTTTAACCCTTTCACTGTTAGACAAATTTTCTTCTTTAATACCTATAACTTTTTAGAGGCTATTTTTGTGCTAAGCCAAGTAAGGTATTTTTATTCTGGCACCTTGGAAATGCTGTGAGAGAGGGAAAAAAAAAAAAACAGAAGGAAAAAGGGAAAACTCATATCCTATACCATTTCCATAAGAGTAATAATGGGTATTTTCATGTAATAATGGGTATTTTCATGTAATAATGGGTATTTTCATTCATTCATTTTCATTCGTGAGTTGCAAGAAAAGAAGATATTTTTTTTCTATATCATTCTTTTTTTTTTCTTTTTTTATATATTCTAAGTCAAAGTTGATTTACATTTCAGGTTCCTTTCATATTTCGAATAACAGATGCTTTCATTTCCACGTGACTTTGAAGGGGATGAAAGACATTGATTTTCTATATCATGAACAATGTTAATTACTTTTTCTGATTTATCTATTAATCCTGCACCTCAGGAATGAGTCAAACAGTGTGACAAATTTCACTTTCTCCCTGTGTGAAAGTATTCCAGAAACGTGATGAAAAAACGGCAGGGAATTTCATGAACATTGATCGAAGAAAAATCAATATATGAATGAAACAGTTGCTTTATGTCAAGGGTTTGCAAAGACCGAGAAGTGAGGATGGAACAGCACCAAGTAGTTGCCAATACTGATGGGGATTGAAGATGATGAATTTGGATTATGCCAAAAAAACTGTCAACAAACATTTAAAAAAGAATGATAATGAACAACGACAGCAATGATGATGAAAATTACTTCCTATTACCTCTAAACACACACACACACACACACACACACACACACACACACACACACACACACACATCAATTCAAATAAACCCAGTCCTTATTCCATCAATCAAAAACACACACAACACAAGAGTAAGAGTGAGAATACACTCCAACACGCCTTACACTGGACCAACAATTAATACATTCTTCATCTGACACTTAACGCACATCACTGAGAGAGAGAGAGAGAGAGAGAGAGAGAGAGAGAGAGGAGAGAGAGAGAGAGAGAGAGAGTGAGAGAGAGAGAGAGAGAGAGGAGAGAGAGAGAGAGAGAGAGAGAGAGAGAGAGGATGAGTCAAAGTTAATCTAAAGCTTTACGTTCTAATATCCAGACGTACGTTCGCCTCCATCATTCCAATTGCCTTGTGCTTATCTTGCTCTGGGTGTCATTAGGAAAGGTTGGGATTTCGATGGCAGGGGAGGTGAGTCGGTTGTCCTTTTTTTTTTTATTTATCTATTTATTTATTTATTATTATTATTACTATTATTTGTGTGTGTGTGTGTTTGTGTGTGTGTGTGTGTGTGTGTGTGTGTGTGTGTGTGTGTGTGTGTGTGTGTGTACAGCCTTAGGAGGGAGGGAGGGAGGTGAAGAAAATAAGTATAAAACAACGAAAGAAGGAAAAAAAATAAAAGAAAGAAAGAAAGAAGGAAAACGAAAAAGAACCCACGACAAAAAGAAAACAGGAGAGGGAAAGGAAGATAAAACGAAAGAAATTATGAAATAAAAAAAAGTAAAGTGAAAAAAAAAACATTCGTACATACATTTCTACAGACAGACAAACGTACACACAAGCAAGACTGACAAAAAAAAAAAAACACAGGCAAACAGACAGACAGACAGACAGACAGGCAAATGAGCAGGCAGTTACATAGACATTAAAAAGACAAAACTCAAAAATAAAGAAAAAAAGAATTAAGAAAAAAATGAAGAAAACTACAGAAAAAAAAAACACACACACACTTTACTGTGAGTCTCTCCACTGTAGGTTTTTAATACCAGACGGGAAAATAAGAAAGTTTTGATGTTGACGGTGTAACTTGGGAGATATTAGCTGTGATGGAAGGCGGGGCTCACTGCTGCCAGGACTCATGATGACGCACTAATACCTTGCAGGGCGACAGGGGAAGAAATTAAATACCAAACAATCAAGCTTACAGGAAAACATGTAATAGTGCAGGAGGACAATGCTGAAAGGAAGGAAAATAAAGGAAAAAAGAAAATAATGAAAGATAGAGCAAGGAAAAAACAAGAAAGGTACAGAAAGAAAAAGAACAAAACGAATACGAAAAAAATAAAAAAGAAACAAAGAAAGAAAAATAAATATGAAAGAAAAAAAAGAAAAAAAAAGAAAGATTTGTGTTTTTAAGGTTACTTTACGAGCGCGTGATGGAGAGAAAATAAAAATCCTGCAAAATTGGCAAAATATTTAGCACAAAGCTACTGTGGGAACTATTGATGTTGAGAAACAAACAAAAAATATAATTTCCCATAAAAATAAAAAAAAAAAATGTGAAGGTGTGGCATATTCCGAGTGTTGGCCCAGGGAGTGGTACTCGTTGCGTCACCCTTACTGGGGCCCTCGGCATATAGAGTAGGATGGACAGTTCCTTTTTCCACCGTCTTTACGTTACCAATCACAGTTGACCGGCACCTCTTTAAGGCTTTCTAACCTAGGAGCGAGCAATCGTCTCAAAAAAGTTCCAGCTGTCACCAGGATTCGAACCCCATACTTCCTACATTGTAGTCAGACACGCTACCGACTGAGCTACCGCGGTCCAGGTATCTCGCTTATACTAAGGCCTGCAGAGAGAGAGAGAGAGAGAGAGAGAGAGAGAATGAAGACTTAGTGCTCTTACACACGAGGACACTAGTGTACGCCACAGGTGTCGGACACTAGTGTCCTTGCTCAAGACACCGCCTGGCAACTAGTGAGCCACTCACACACCTCAGTCGGAAGAATGGGGTAACTTTTGTGTGTAATAATGAATAAACTTGTATACGTAAGCACAGTAGATTCTTCACTTACCTTGTGAACATGTAATGAAACAGAAAATAAAAACAAACATAAAGGACTTACGTATTTCTTTCTTTTCTGAGAGGGGTTTCTCTTCAAAATCAGGAATGAGTATCACCATTATTGCATTCCAGCAGTTCTGCTTTTCTATCTTATTTGCATATCCCTCACAAGATGGGTCCCATAGTGCTGGTAGTTTTTCTATTTCACAAATGAGGTCCTCCGTGTTCAGCTTCTCCTCCACCATCTTCGAAATTGTCCTTGATAGGCCATCTCCTTCCATCATGGGATGATGGTGGGTGTCAAACTGAGCATGAGAAGCTGGCCAGTGGGCAGCGGTGGCGGACACTGGTGGCTACGTGTGAAAGCTTCCATTTTAAAACAATGCTTTGCAGTGAGTGGCGGCAACCGTCAGTGTCCGCCACGTGTTGCGGGAGCGAGACACCGAAATATCTGTTGCCCGGAAGTTGTCTGCTTGGGACACAGCTGTTGCCTCGTGTGAAAGGCTCCATTTGATAATATGGGAGGCAACTAGTGTCCGACACCCGGTGGCGGACACTAGTGTCCTCGTGTGTAAGAGCACTTAAACAGAGGAATCAACTTTTGAATTTATACAAGAGAAAGTCACTGTGGAAAATAATAAAAGGTAGAGCGATTGAAGAGAGGAAGAATTCATTGTTTCTTGCATTACTGAGATTACTAAGATTCATTTCGCTGGATTACCAAAGAAAAAAAAATAAGAAAACTCGCTGCGGGAATGACGTATGGCGATTAAAAAATGGAAAAAAAAAATGTTTCCTACACTATTGTTACAACTATGAAATTTACCCTGCATTGAAAAACAAATAAATAAAATAAGAAATAAAACAGAAACCCATTGCGGAGATAACAGATAGGACAGGAAAAAAAAATAAATAAATAAATGTTTGCTGCACTACTGTTACAGCTAAGATTCTTTCCCATGCATTACAAAAAAAAAAAGAAAAAGAAAAAAAGAAAAAGGAAATCCACTACGGAAAATAACAGATACGGCGATTAACGAATGAAGAAAAAAATAAATGCCTCCTGCATTGCTGTGATTAATAACAGTCTTTTTTATGGCATTAAAAACAAATAAATTAATCAAACCATACAATATACACAAATAGGCCGCTGCGGAAACATCCATTCAACAATTACAGGAAAAAAAAAAAAAAGTAAAAGTTCCCACAATCTCTTACAACCAAGACTTTTTTTTTTTTTCCCCCAGATTATCACATTTTCCGTCAGGGATCTGAGGGGGCGGCGGAGCGTCATGAGGGGCGCCGCGCCAGCCATTACGCTCCCCCAAGGACTCAGCACAGAGGCAAGGGGAGGGAGCACTCGTATATTATTAGCGCCGCGGGGGATGAACGCTTCACTCATGCTTAATTAACACGCTTCCCGCTCAGGTGAAGACGAGAACCACCTGGACTGCTAAAGGGAGGGAAGTAAGAGCTCCTGTGAGTTATCAGGTGAGCAAAGACGCCATTTCAGCTTTGCAGGTAAACTCGCGAATCAGCAGAACTAATAATGTTGAGAAAGGCAGCCGTTCCATGCCACTTTCCAGGTTGTTCATTCAGTTCTCAGACACGAGAGACAAGGTGACTTGTGAACTGAAGAAAGACAACTCCTATGTTACTTAGGTGACCAATTTAAATAGAGCGCTTTTCTCGTGAACAAAGGTGGTATTTCAACTTTCTAGATATCTAAGTAATCAATTATTTTTTTTTTCAGATAAACACGAGAAACAAAACGATTAATGAACTGGAGAAAAACAAAAGTTCCATATTGCTAAGGTGGGCAATGTGAAAAAGCTATCAGCTATTTTTTCAGGTGAACAAAGATGGCATTTCAATTACCCAGGTGAACAAATTGAACCACGAGGAACATCGTAACTAATAAACTGGAGACAGGCAGAATTTCTAAACCACTCAGGTGAACAATATGAACCAATCACAAGATACTTTTCAGGTGAACAAAGATGACATTTCAACTTTCCAGGTTAATAAAATTAATATATTCCAAATTATGCTTTTTCATCTTTCTGCATCTTATATATAACAGAGGAACATCAAGACACCTAAGGAGTTAACTAAACTGACCAACCTATTCTGTCCACCTCTCTAATGCAGGAGTTAACCAATATTCTCAGTCATTCATCCCTTTCTCTGGTAAACTCTGGAACTCCCTGCCTGCTTCTGTATTTCCACCTTCCTCTGACTCGAATTCCTTCAAGAGGGAGGTTTCAAGACACTTATCCTTCAGTTTTTGACTACTGCTTTGGACACTTTTCTGGGAATGGCATCTCAGTTGGCTTTCATTTTTTATTTATCTATTTTTTTTTTTTTTTTTTTTGTTGCCCTTGGCCAGTGTCCCTCCTACTTAAAACAAGAAAAAAAAACTTACGTTCCTTTTCTTCTCAAAGTTCATGAAAGCGAGAATGAAGGATATTTTGTTGTTTTCATTTTGCTCTCTGTATTTTTTTTATCAGAGACATGAAGAGGTCAAAAAAAAAGTATATAAAACTTGTAAAATGAAGTGTTTTGCTTAGTACAGACTAAATTAAAGGAGACGCTGGATGAGAGAAAACACTGAACACCAAACTTCAGACAAGAGACAAGACAAGTAAGTAAGCATAAGAGCAAAAAATATTGTCAGGAAATGTAACCCAGCAACTCCCTGGTAACGGAGGAAAAAAAAAAAAAAAAAAGAGAGAAAAAATGAGAAGTGTTGTGTTCTTCCACGCACCACAAGGAAAAAAGAGTCACTCAGGGATCACTTAACATATCAAAAACGACAATAACAACACCAACACGTCCACTACCCGACAAAACTCGGGGAAGTGAAGAGAAAGGGAGGGACAAATGGAGGAGGAAGAGTTGAAAGGGAGGCGGGAGTGGAGAAGTGGAGGGTTCTAGAAAGTGGGAGGAGGAGGAGGAGGAGGAGGAAGGACAGAAAGTTGTAAGAGGTGGAAGGGACAAAGAAGAGCAGTAAGTGAAAGGAAAAGTGAGGAGGAAGAATACGATAAAAAAAAAATATATATATATAAGATGAATTAAAAGGAAAGAAAGGAAGGTAAAATTGGAATATGGAATTATAAAAAGACAAATATGAAAGAGGGAAAAGAAGAAAAACAAAAAGAAGGATAGAAGACAAGAATAAAGGGCTAGAAATAGACACAGTGAATGGAGGAAAGAAAAATGTGAAAAAAAAGAAAAAGAAAAGAAAAAAAGAAAAGAAAAATGAGGGACGATGGAAGTGAGACGGTGGATGGAGGAGGAGGAAGAAACGTAATAGAAACAAAATAGGAAGAGAGAGAGAGAGAGAGAGAGAGAGAGAGAGAGAGAGAGAGAGAGAGAGAGAGAGAGAGAGAGAGAGAGAGAGAGAGAGAGAGAGAGAGAGAGAGAGAGAAGAGAAGAGAAGAGAAGAGAAGAGGGTCCCAGGTGCTAACAGGAAATGAACAGAATGAAATGTAGAACTGGGAAGAGAGAGAAATTAGTGGGAAAGACAGAGAAGAGGAGGTAACAGTCCAAGATGGAGGAAAGAGAAAGGTGAAAGAGGAAAGAAAATCTAGAGAGGGAAGAGGGAAGGGAGGAGAGACAAAGGAAGATAATGTAATGGAATAAATGGAAAACGTAGAGAAAAGAATGAAGAAAGATAAAGGAAGATTAAATAATAAATAAACGAAAATCTACACAAAGGAAGGAGAAAGAAGGATAGAGGAAGAAGATAAATCAAGATAAAGAAGGGAGAAGGAACAAACAGAAGAGATAAAAGAACAGAACAAACGAAAAACGAGAGAAGGAAGGAAGGAGGATAGATAAGAAAATTAAATAAATCGAAAGGAAGAAGAGAGAAAGAGAGCCAGAAAAAAAGGGAGGTAAAAATAACGTGGTAACCAAGAGAAAAAAAAAAAGGAAGGAAAGAAGGAAGGATAAGGGAAAATAATAAAAATATATATATATTGAAAATCGAAAAGGAAAAAAGGAGAAAGGATGGAACAAAGGAGATAAAGTATCTGGGTAAAAGAAAAAAAAAAAAAAGAAGGGAGAGGGAAGGATAGACAATGAAAGAAAATACACAATGAAAATCAAAAGAAGAAACAGGGATAGACATAGAGATAAATTAATAAAGTAAAGAGAGAGAGAGAGAGAGAGAGAGAGAGAGAGAGAGAGAGAGAGAGAGAGAGAGAGAGAGAGAGAGAGAGAGAGAGAGAGAGAGAGAGAGGATGTGCCGAGAGGAAGTGTTTGTGTAATAGGAGTGAAATATTTTCCTTCTTTTCCAAATATTTATGTTCACTTTCTGACAAGAGACAAGAGAAACAAGAAGAGCAACACACACACACACACACACACACACACACACACACACACACACCAACTGACAAGCAAGGAGACAGAGACAAAAAGACATATCCTTTTACCGAAACTAACAAGAACTAACGGAATGTCACACACCTTTACACACACACACACACACACACACACACACACACACACACACACACACACACACACACACACACACACACACACACACAATACTAGCATGTACGTAAGAAGCAATCAGCTCAACTCACCGTCTCATCTCCTTCAGAGCTCCGCCTTCTCCTCCTCCTCCTCCTGCTCCTTCCTCTTCTTTCCTCCTCCACTTCCACCCTTTGCAGTCTCTTATTCCTCATCATCTTCATCTTCATTTTCATCCTCTATCTCTCTCTCTCTCTCTCTCTCTCTTGCTCTCGTCTTTGTAAGGAAACACACAAAAGATACATATGTGGCACAGATTCAATCACACACACACACACACACACACACGTTATCTCTTTCTCTGTGTTTCTTCAGTCAAAATTCTGTCGCTGTGTGTTGTTGTTTGCGTGAGGGAAGCACCGATGACACAACACCTGCTCCTCTACCGCGATACAAGCTAATACTTGGCTTTTGCTTCTCTCTTGTACCTCTCTCTCTCTCTCTCTCTCTCTCTCTCTCTCTCTCTCTCTCTCTCTCTCTCTCTCTCTCTCCTCTCTCTCTCTCTCTCTCTCTCTATGTATCACTTTTACATAAACTTCCTCTTCTCTCTTTCTCTTCGTAATCATCTTTCATATCCATTTTCTCCTTTATTTTTCACACTTTATTTCCTTTATGTCAGCTTAAGTCTCTCTCTCTCTCTCTCTCTCTCTCTCTCTCTCTCTCTCTCTCTCTCTCTCTCTCTCTCTCTCTCTCTCTCTTCCCTTGACTTGAGCGTGAAATTGCCACTCCGCTCCTCTCTTCTATCCTCCTATCAACTCCTCCCCCTTCCTCTCCCCTCCTCTGCTCTTAGATACGCTGCGCCCTGTGGCTACTCCCGCCCTCTGTTGCATCACGTACAGCCAAGATGCAGGAACGAGTCATTTGGGATGGGCAGGTAAATGGTAAATATGGAAGGTACGAGTATGAAGAGGTGGTGGTAGAAGCTTGGACAAAACAATGAGTCACGTGGGTTGGGAAATTAAAGGTAAGTCAAATAGTTACGTCTGCTTTTGTTTTCTTTATTTATTTATTGATTTTTTTCACGCTATGTATGAAGAGTCTACACACACACACACACACACACACACACACACACACACACACACACACACACACACACACACACACACACACGTACGTTTCCGGTAACTATCACTGCCAACTTCACCATTACAAACTCCCTTCATTACCAAGCGAATTTTATTAACCACCATCACCACCCGCCACCGCCACCACCACCACCACCGCCGCCACCATAACCATCACCTGCAGACTGGCGCCATTGCCATCACCACCACCGCCAGAAGCATCACCACTGCCGTGTCTGTGATCTGTGTGCAGGCACCAGGGAACGGACTCAGACCAAGAGGAGGAGGAGGAGGAGGAGGAAGAGGAGGAGGAGGATTAGAAAGGAAAACCAAACAGCAGGAGATATTTTGGTCATTGTTAAGAGGTTGGTAGGAGGAGGACAAAGAGAACAATTACGAAGACTGGAAATACCACGAAAAAAAAAAAAAAAAGTGGATAATTGAACTCTGTATTAGAATAAAAAATATTTGTCAATATGAAGAAAATATACTGAAAGAAAGCAAGGAAGATAAGAGGAGGATAAAAGAACAAAAAAAAAAAATCCTCCATTTTTTCATTACTGCACGACAACTTAATTTGAGCCAGTATATTTGTCATCACCAGTACTTCTCTTCCAGACGCAACACTTATATGTATTTTTTTTTCCATATATAATAAATTTTTGTAGAATAACCTTCAAATCAACAAAATGACAGTTAATCCTTCACTTTCTTCTCCTTACAATGAAGAGAAGCTTTCAATGCACATTTTAAAATAGTAATACATTAAAATATACATAGCTTAATATTCATACCTTGAAAACCGCAATGCATTTTAAATATACATAGTTCAAGAGCTGATTCCATTTTTTCCTTCCTCTTGTTGCCCTACGCCAGTGTTCCTCTTACGTGAAAAATAGTGATACATTCCTTTCATTAACAAAAACACACCCAATTCCATGTCCCTATAACTTTGACAACGAGCGGCAACTCACTCAACTAAATCCAGATTAATATTGAAACCCTCGAGTGCAGAGAGAGATCACCTTTCACTTCACTCACTCACCTCAACATTCATTTCTACATTCATTGCTCACCCACGCAACACTCCACTCTCTGTCACCGCAATAGACAGCTCCTCTTTTTTTTTTTTTTTTTACCCGCAGTAAGCTTATACGATCCACCACCACACAATTCCAATAATTCACACACATTTCCAGCCTGTCAGTGTCCTGTCCGTGTCCAATCGGTTTTCAAAAGATACATCACCATGTTTTTTTTTTTTTTTTTCTCAGATATCCTCGCTTCATATTCACTGGCACTCAGTGATACGTTCAGTTATTCATCCACTCATAATTATTCACATTTACTCATTACACTTCAACCTCTTTTGGATAAGCCTTTTTTTGACTGCTAAATTCAGGGAATGGCGCCTTAGTGGGTTTATCTGCTCTCTCTCTCTCTCTCTCTCTCTCTCTCCTCTCTCTCTCTCTCTCTCTCTCTCTCTAGTCCAGTGTTCGCAAAATGCACCCAAGTTTATCTCTCTCTTCCCCCATTTGCCTTTATTTTCCGCGGCTCTCACCTCTCACCCCGCCCCGCCCCGGCCCGCCTCGCCCCGCCCCTCCTCCTCCCCACCTGAAGTCTACAAGAGCAGGGGAAGGAAAAAAGCAATATTAGCACTTTCCGTTTCCTCACCTGCCTCCTTCCCCTCCACCCCACTCTCTTTTCGCCTCCCCCTCCTCCTCCTCCTCCTCTTCTTCTCTACCATCTCTTCTTCATCTCGTCTTTAAATATTCTGTCTTTCTTATCTTTCTTTTTTTCTATCTACGTGTGTTTCTTCGTTTCTCCTTTTTCTTCCTCCTCCTCCTCCTCCTCCTCCTCCTCCTCCTCCTCCTCCTCCTCCGTTTTTTCTTCCTTCTCTTCCCTACATTTTTCTCTCCTCTTCATATCATTTTCACTCAAAATAATTCTCAATTTTCTTCTCTTGTTTACATGTACTGTTTTTTTATGTTTCTCTCCATCATATTTCTTCTTCTCTTCTCTATTGTCTTTTTTCTTTCATTCCCTCTTCACATCTTCTTTTCTTTTCTTATCCATGAGCTTCTTTTATGCTTCTCCTTATCTTCTTCTTCTTCCTCCTTCCCCTCCTCCTCCTCCTTCTCTTTTATTTCTCTCTTTCGTCCTCCTACTCAAATCATCCTCATTCTTCCTTTTTTTTTTCCTTCATGTCGATTTTCTTTCCTTCATGTCGATTTTCTTTCCCTCCTCCTCCTCCTCCTCCTCCTCCTCCTCCTCCTCCTTTGGTCATCACCTCCCTTTCCTCCAATAGAATTCTCTCCCGCATCTCCTTAATTTCCACCTTTCCTTCTAGTCTCTACCCTTGGAATCCCTCCCCTCCCCTTCTCCTCCTCCATCAACATCCCTCTTCCTCCTTTCCTTTCAATCTCTATTTCTCTTCGTATTTGTATTTTTTTCCCTACTCCTTCTTTTCCTCCTCTTTTTTTTCTTTTACTTATCTTCTTCACCTTTCTTTCTTACATTTTTCACTTAAGATTGTTTTTTTTTTTACTCTTCTCACCAAACGGTTCTTCTTTTCTTGTTCCTGTTCTTCGTCACTCTTGATCATCATTTTTAACTTCCCTTCCTTATGCTCTCCATCTCTGGGTCTTCTTTTTCACACTCTTCTTCAAAAAACACAACTTCCTCCTCCTCCTCCTCTTTCCTCCCCCTCCTACAGTTTCCAGCCTTAGATACATTCCTCCTCCTTCAAAACCAGTTCTTCATCTTCCTCCTCCTCCTACAATTTCCAGCCTTAGATATATTTCACCTCCTTCAAAAGCAGTTCTTCATCTTCCTCCCCCTCCTACAGTTTCCAGCCTTAGATATATTCCACCTCCTTCAAAAACAGTTCTTTATCTTCCTCCTCCTCCTCCTCCTCCTCTTCCTTCTCCCCCCAATATTTACTCCGATGACAAAAACTGGAGGCGACCCGTTTGTTCCTCTCCTCGACTCTCCCTTTGGCCAACAAAACGAATCACTTGACACACACACACACACACACACACACACACACACACACACACACACACACACAGTGAGTCATGAACTGGTTTGCTTGTTCGGTTAAGACGACTGATAAACAGTGAGAGAGAGAGAGAGAGAGAGAGAAGAGAGAGAGAGAGAGAGAGAGAGAGAGAGAGAGAGAGAGAGAGAGAGAGAGAGAGAGAGAGAGAGAGAGAGAGAGAGAGGTGTTGTGTTCAGTGTATCCGTTACGAGTTTATCTTTATTTTGCAGAGTTTTGTGTGTGAGTGTGTGTGTGTGTGTGTGTGTGTGTGTGTGTGTGTGTGTGTGTGTGTGTGTGTGTGTGTGTGTGTGTGTGTGTGTGATGAAGGATGGTAAAAATGTCAAGCTTTGGGTAACAAAAAACATAAAAAAAATCGTTCAAAAGGATAAATAAATAAATAAATAAATACAATAAAAAACAAATAAAACAATGAAAGAAAATAAAGAGGCAAATAAAAATAAAATAATAAATAAAGGCTTCCTTCTATGTCGTACTTTAAAAGAAAACGGGAGGAGGAGAATGGAAAGAGACAGAATGTGTTAATGTGTTGTGTAATTGTCGGTAGTTATTTTTGTCTGTATCTGTTACAGATATGAGAGCCTGGTTTTTTGTTGAATAAAGCTTGGAGTTGCCACCAAGCGTTTCAGTCTCATTACAGACACAACAAACGAGGACAAATAAAGGAAAAATAAAGATAACAAGAAAAACAAAAAAAAAAAAAAATATCAACACAAAGCAAAATATAACAAACATTCATTGCACAATGATAAAAAAAAAAAAATCAGTTAATTGACGTCATTCGAATTGTGAAAGTCTCCGCCGCGCATCCAATGACAAAATGTACAAGAGAAGATCAGGACACAGGCAAAATCGCACCTCAAGACAGAGCAAGAGAAAAGAAAAAAAAAAATAGATAAAGTAAATAAAATAAGATACAGAAACATGACAGATTGCAGACATAAAAAAAAAAAGAAAAAAGTATTTTAAACCCTTTCACTGATAGACAAATTTTCTTCTTTAATACCTATAACTTTTTAGAGGCTATTTTTGTGCTAAGCCAAGTAAGGTATTTTTATTCTGGCACCTTGGAAATGCTGTGAGAGAGGGAAAAAAAAAAAAAACAGAAGGAAAAAGGGAAAACTCATATCCTATATAATTTCCATAAGAGTAATAATGGGTATTTTCATGTAATAATGGGTATTTTCATGTAATAATGGGTATTTTCATTCATTCATTTTCATTCGTGAGTTGCAAGAAAAGAAGATATTTTTTTCTATATCATTCTTTTTTTTTTTCTTTTTTTTATATATTCTAAATCAAAGTTGATTTACATTTCAGGTTCCTTTCATATTTCGAATAACAGATGCTTTCATTTCCACGTGACTTTGAAGGGGATGAAAGACACTGATGTTCTATATCATGAACAATGTTAATAACTTTTTCTGATTTATCTATTAATCCTGCACCTCAGGAATGAGTCAAAACAGTGTGACAAACTTTACTTTCTCCCTGTGTGAAAGTATTCCACAAACGTGGTGAAAAAACGGCAGGGAATTTCATGAACATTGATCGAAGAAAAATCAATATATGAATGAAACAGTTGCTTTATGTCAAGGGTTTGCAAAGACCGAGAAGTGAGGATGGAACAGCACCAAGTAGTTGCCAATACTGATGGGGATTGAAGATGATGGATTTGGATTATGCCAAAAACTGTCAACAAACATTTAAAAAAGAATGATAATGAACACGACAGCAATGATGATGAAAATTACTTCCTATTACCTCTAAACACACACACACACACACACACACACACACACACACACACACACACACACACACACATCAATTCAAATAAACCCAGTCCTTATTCCATCAATCAAAAACACACACAAACACGAGAGTAAGAGTGAGAATACACTCTAACACGCCTTACACTGGACCAACAATTAATACATTCTTCATCTGACACTTAACGCACATCACTGAGAGAGAGAGAGAGAGAGAGAGAGAGAGAGAGAGAGAGAGAGAGAGAGAGAGAGAGAGAGAGAGAGAGAGAGAGAGAGAGCGAGAGAGAGAGAGAGAGAGAGAGAGAGAGAGAGAGAGAGAGAGAGAGAGAGAGAGAGAGAGAGAGAGAGAGAGAGAGAGA
The DNA here is from genome assembly GCF_035594125.1 of Scylla paramamosain. NCBI lineage: Eukaryota > Metazoa > Arthropoda > Malacostraca > Decapoda > Portunidae > Scylla > Scylla paramamosain. The sequence continues at coordinate 29,552 of NW_026973675.1, read as the reverse complement.
GGATGAGTCAAAGTTAATCTAAAGCTTCACGTTCTAATATCCAGACGTACGTTCGCCTCCATCATTCCAATTGCCTTGTGCTTATCTTGCTCTGGGTGTCATTAGGAAAGGTTGGGATTCGATGGCGGGGGAGGTGAGTCGGTTGTACTTTTTTTTTTATTTATCTATTTATTTATTTATTATTATTATTACTATTATTTGTGTGTGTGTGTATGTGTGTGTGTGTGTATGTACAGCCTTAGGAGGAAGGGAGGGAGGTGAAGAAATAAGTAAAAAACAACGAAGAAGAAGGAAAAAAAATAAAAGAAAGAAAGAGAGAAGGAAAACGAAAAAGAACCCACGACAAAAAGAAAACAGGAGAGGGAAAGGAAGAGAAAACGAAAAAATTATGAAATAAAAAAAAGTAAAGTGAAAAAAACATACGTACATACATTTCTACAGACAGACAAACGTACACACAAGCAAGACTAGCAAAAAAAAAAAAAGGCAAACAGACAGACAGACAGACAGGCAAACAGACAGGCAGACAGACAGGCAAACAGACAGACAGACAGGCAGACAGATAGACAGACAGGCAAGGGAGCAGGCAGTTACATAGACATTAAAAAGACAAAACTCAAAAATAAAGAAAAAAAAAGAATTAAGAAAAAAATAAAGAAAACTGCAGAAAAAAAACACACCACACACTTTACTGTGAGTCTCTCCATTATAGGTTTTTAATACCAGACGGGAAAATAAGAAAGTTTTGATGTTGACGGTGTAACTTGGGAGATATTAGCTGTGATGGAAGGCGGGGCTCACTGCTGCCAGGACTCATGATGACGCACTAATACCTTGCAGGCGACAGGGGAAGAAATTAAATACCAAACAATCAAGCTTACAGGAAAAACATATAATAGTGCAGGAGGACAATGCTGAAAGGAAGGAAAATAAAGGAAAAAAGAAAATAATGAAAGATAGAGCAAGGGAAAAAACAAGAAAGGTACAGAAAGGAAAAGAACAAAACGAATACGAAAAAATAAAAAAGAAACAAATAAAGAAAAAAAATATGAAAGAAAAAGAAAAAAGAAAGATTTGTGTTTTTAAGGTTACTTTACCAGCGCGTGATGGAGAGAAAATAAAAATCCTGCAAAATTGGCAAAATATTTAGCACAAAGCTACTGTGGGAAATATTGATGTTGAGAAACAAACAAAAAAAATATAGTTTCCCATAAAAATAAAAAAAAAAAGTGAAGGTGTGGCGTATTCCGAGTGTTGGCCCAGGACTGGTACTCGTTGCGTCACCCTTACTGGGCCTCGGCATATAGAGTAGGATGGTCAGTTCCTTTTTCCACCGTCTTTACGTTACCAATCACAGTTGACCGGCACCTCTTTAAGGCTTTCTAACCTAGGAGCGAGCAATCGTCTGAAAAATGTTCCAGCTGTCACCAGGATTCGAACCCGATACTTCCTACATTGTAGTCAGACACGCTACCGACTGAGCTACCGCGGTCCAGGTATCTCGCTTATACTAAGGCCTGCAGAGAGAGAGAGAGAGAGAGAGAGAGAGAGAGAGAGAGAGAGAGAGAGAGAGAGAGAGAATGAAGACTTAGTGCTCTTACACACGAGGACACTAGTATACGCCACAGGTGTCGGTCACTAGTGTCCTTGCTCAAGACACCGCCTGGCAACTAGTGAGCCACTCACACACCTCAGTCGGAAGAATGGGGTAACTTTTGTGTGTAATAATGAATAAACTTGTATACGTAAGCACAGTAGATTCTTTACTTACCTTGTGAACATGTAATGAAACAGAAAATAAAAATAAACATAAAGGACTTACGTATTTCTTTCTTTTCTGAGAGGGGTTTCTCTTCAAAATCAGGAATGAGTATCACCATTATTGCATTCCAGCAGTTCTGCTTTTCTATCTTATTTGCATATCCTTCACAAGATGGGTCCCATAGTGCTGGTAGTTTTTCTATTTCACAAATGAGGTCCTCCGTGTTCAGCTTCTCCTCCACCATCTTCGAAATTGTCCTTGATAGGCCGTCTCCTTCCATCATGGGATGATGGTGGGTGTCAAACTGAGCATGAGAAGCTGGCCAGTGGGCAGCGGTGGCGGACACTGGTGGCTACGTGTGAAAGCTTCCATTTAAAACAATGCTTTGCAGTGAGTGGCGGCAACCGTCAGTGTCCGCCACGTGTTGCGGGAGCGAGACACCTGTTGCCCGGAAGTTGTCTGCTTGGGACACAGCTGTTGCCTCGTGTGAAAGGCTCCATTTGATAATATGGGAGGCAACTAGTGTCCGACACCGGTGGCGGACACTAGTGTCCTCGTGTGTAAGAGCACTTAAACAGAGGAATCAACTTTGAATTTATACAAGAGAAAGTCACTGTGGAAAATAATAAAAGGTAGAGCGATTAAAGAGAGGAAGAATTCATGGTTTTTTGCATTACTGAGATTACTAAGATTCATTTCGCTGGATTACCAAAGAAAAAAAAATAAGAAAACTCGCTGCGGGAATGACGTATGGCGATTAAAAAATGGAAAAAAAAATGTTTCCTACACTATTGTTACAACTATGAAATTTACCCTGCATTGAAAAACAAATAAATAAAATAAGAAATAAAACAGAAACCCATTGCGGAAATAACAGATAGGACAGGAAAAAATAAATAAAAAAATGTTTGCTACACTACTGTTACAGCTAAGATTCTTTCCCATGCATTACAAAAAAAAAAAAAGAAAAAGAAAAAAGAAAAAGGAAATCCACTACGGAAATAACAGATACGGCGATTAACGAATGAAGAAAAAAATAAATGTCTCCTGCATTGCTGTGATTAATAACAGTCTTTTTTTATGGCATTAAAAACAAATAAATTAATCAAACCATACAATATACACAAATAGGCCGCTGCGGAAACATCCATTCAACAATTACAGGAAAAAAAAAAGTAAAAGTTCTCACAATCTCTTACAACCAAGACTTTTTTTTTTCCCCCAGATTATCACATTTTCCGTCAGGGATCTGAGGGGGCGGCGGAGCGTCATGAGGGGCGCCGCGCCAGCCATTACGCTCCCCCAAAGACTCAGCACAGAGGCAAGGGGAGGGAGCACTCGTATATTATTAGCGCCGCGGGGGATGAACGCTTCACTCATGCTTAATTAACACGCTTCCCGCTCAGGTGAAGACGAGAACCATCTGGACTGCTAAAGGGAGGGAAGTAAGAGCTCCTGTGAGTTATCAGGTGAGCAAAGAAACCATTTCAGCTTTGCAGGTAAACTCGCGAATCAGCAGAACTAATAATGTTGAGAAAGGCAGCAGTTCCATGCCACTCAGGTGTGCAATGTGATCGGGGCATTTTCCTCTGGTTAAGGAAGGTGGCATTTCAACTTTCCAGGTTGTTCATTCAGTTCTCAGACACGAGAGACAAGGTGATTTGTGAACTGAAGAAAGACAACTCCTATATTACTTAGGTGACCAATTTAAATAGAGCACTTTTCTCGTCAACAAAGGTGGTATTTCAACTTTCTAGATAAATAAGTAATCAATTTTTTTTTTTTTTTTCGGATAAACACGAGAAACAAAACGATTAATGAACTGGAAAAAAACAAAAGTTCCATATTGCTAAGGTGGGCAATGTGAAAAAGCTATCAGCTATTTTCTCAGGTGAACAAAGATGGCATTTCAATTTCCCAGGTGAACAAGTTGAACCACGAGCAACATCGTAACTAATAAACTGGAGACAGGCAGAATTTCTAAACCACTCAGGTGAACAATATGAACCAATCACAAGATACTTTTCAGGTGAACAAAGATGACATTTCAACTTTCCAGGTTAATAAATATATTCCTAATTATGCTTTTTCATCTTTCTGCGTCTTATATATAACAGAGGAAAATCAAGACACCTAAGGAGTTAACTAAACTGACCAACCTATTCTGTCCGCCTCTCTAATGCAGGAGTTAACCAGTATTCTCAGTCATTCATCCCTTTCTCTGGTAAACTCTGGAACTCCCTGCCTGCTTCTGTATTTCCACCTTCCTCTGACTCGAATTCCTTCAAGAGGGAGGTTTCAAGACACTTATCCTTCAGTTTTTGACTACTGCTTTGGACACTTTTCTGGGAATGGCATCTCAGTTGGCTTTTATTTTTTATTTATCTATTTATTTATTTTTTATTTTTTATTTTTTTTTTGTTACGTGCCTTTTCTTCTCAAAGTTCATGAAAGCGAGAATGAAGGATATTTTGTTGTTTTCATTTTGCTCTCTGTATTTTTTGATCAGAGACATGAAGAGGTCAAAAAAAAAAAAAAGCATATAAAACTTGTAAAAAAAAGTGTTTTGCTTTGTACAGACTAAATTAAAGGAGACGCTGGATGAGAGAAAACACTGAACACCAAACGGCAGACAAGAGACAAGACAAGTAAGTAAGCATGAGAGCAAAAAATACTGTCAGGAAATGTAACCCAGCAACTCCCTGGTAGCGGAGGAAAAAAAAAAAGAGATAAAATGAGAAGTGTTGTGTTCTTCCACGCACCACAAGTAAAAAAGAGTCACTCAGGGATCACTTAACATATCAAAAACGACAATAACAACACCAACACGTCCACTACCCGACAAAACTCGCGGAAGTGAAGAGAAAGGGAGGGACAAATGGAGGAGGAAGAGTTGAAAGGGAGGCGGGAGTGGAGAAGTGGAGGGTTCTAGAAAGTGGGAGGAGGAGGAGGAGGAGGAGGAAGGACAGAAAGTTGTAAGAGGTGGAAGGGACAAAGAAGAGCAGTAAGTGAAAGGAAAAGTGAGAAGGAAGAATACGATAAAAAAAAAAAAAGATATAAAAGATGAACAAAAAGGAAAGAAAGGAAGGTAAAATTGGAATATGGAAATTATAGAAAAGACAAATATGAAAGAGGGAAAAGAAGAAAAACAAAAAGAAGGATAGAAGACAAGAATGAAGGGCTAGAAATAGGCACCGTGAATGGAGGAAAGAAAAACGTGAAAAAAAGAAGAAAAAGAAAAGAAAAATAAAGAAAAGAAAAATGAGCGACGATGGAAGTGAGACGGTGGATGGAGGAGGAGGAAGAAACGTAATAGGGACAAAATAGGAAGAGAGAGAGAGAGAGAGAGAGAGAGAGAGAGAGAGAGAGAGAGAGAGAGAGAGAGAGAGAGAGAGAGAGAGAGAGAGAGAGAGAGAGAGAGAGAGAGAAGAGAAGAGGGTCCCAGGTGCTAACAGGAAATGAAGAGAATGAAATGTAGAACTGGGAAGAGAGAGAAATTAAAGGGAAAGACAGAGAAGAGGAGGTAACAGTCCAAGATGGAGGAACGAGAAAGGTGAAAGAGGAAAGAAAATCTAGAGAGGGAAGAGGGAAGGGAGGAGAGACAAAGGAAGATAATGTAATGGAACAAATGGAAAACGTAGAGAAGGAAAAAAGATGGAGAAGGAAGATTAGATAATAAATAAACGAAAATCTACACAAAGGAAGGAGAAAGAAGGATAGAGGAAGAAGATAAATCAAGATAAAGAAGGGAGAAGGAACAAACAGAAGAGATAAAAGAAGAGAACAAACGAAAATCGAGAGAAGGAAGGAAGGAGGATAGATAATGAAAATTTATTAAGCTTCAAAATCGAAAGGAAGAAGAGAGAAAGAGAGCCAGAAAAAAAAGGGAGGTAAAAATAACGTGGTAACCGAAAACCAAGAGTAAAAAAATGGAAGGAAAGAAGGAAGGATAAAGGAAAATAAAAAAAATATATATATATATTGAAAATCGAAAAGGAAGAAAGGAGAAAGGATGGAACAAAGGAGATAAAGTATCTGGGTAAAAAAAAAAAAAGAAAAAGAAAGAAGAGGGAAGGATAGACAAGGAAAGAAAATAAGCAATGAAAATCAAAAGAAGAAACAGGGATAAACAAAGAGATAAATTAATAAAGTAAAGAGAAAGAAGAAGAAGGGGAGAGAGAGAGAGAGAGAGAGAGAGAGAGAGAGAGAGAGAGAGAGAGAGAGAGAGAGAGAGAGAGAGAGAGAGAGAGAGAGAGAGAGAGAGAGAGAGAGAGAGAGAGAGAGAGAGAGAGAGAGAGAGAGAGAGAGGATGTGCCGAGAGGAAGTGTTTGTGTAATAGGAGTGAAATACTTTCCTTCTTTTCCAGATATTTATGTTCACTTTCTGACAAGAGACAAGAGAAACAAGAAAAGCAACACACACAAACACACACACACACACACACACACACACACACACACACACACACACACACACACACCAACTGACAAGCAAGGAGACAGAGACAAAAAGACATATCCTTTTACCGAAAATAACAAGAACTAACGGAATGTCACACACCTTTACACACACACACACACACACACACACACACACACACACACACACACACAATACTAGCATGTACGTAAGAGGCAATCAGCTCAACTCACCGTCTCATCTCCTCCAGAGCTCCTCCTTCTCCTCCTCCTCCTCCTCCTGCTCCTCCTCTTCTTTCCTCCTCCACTTCCACCCTTTGCAGTCTCTTATTCCTCATCATCTTCATCTTCATTTTCATCCTCTCTCTCTCTCTCTCTCTCTCTCTCTCTCTCTCTCTCTCTCTCTCTCTCTCTCTCTCTCTCTCTCTCTTGCTCTCGTCTTTGTAAGGAAACACACAAAAGATACACACGTGGCACAGATTCAATCACACACACACACACACACACACACACACACACACACACACACACACACACACACACACACACACACACACACACACACACACACACACACACACACACACACACACACACACGTTATCTCTTTTTCTGTGTTTCTTCAGTCAAAATTCTGTCACTGTGTGTTGTTGTTTGCGTGAGGGAATCACCGATGACACAACACCTGCTCCTCTACCGCGATACAAGCTATTTTATTTTGCTTCTCTCTTGTACCTCTCTCTCTCTCTCTCTCTCTCTCTCTCTCTCTCTCTCTCTCTCTCTCTCTCTCTCTCTCTGTATCACTTTTACATAAACTTCCTCTTCTCTCTTTCTCTTCGTAATCATCTTTCATATCCATTTTCTCCTTTATTTTTCACACTTTATTTCCTTTATGTCAGCTTAAGTCTCTCTCTCTCTCTCTCTCTCTCTCTCTCTCTCTCTCTCTCTCTCTCTCTCTCTCTCTCTCTCTCTCTCTCTCTCTCTCTCTCTTCCCCTGACTTGAGCGTGAAATTGCCTCTCCGCTCCTCTCTTCTATCCTCCTATCAACTCCTCCCCCTTCCTCTCCCCTCCTCTGCTCTTAGATACGCTGCGCCCTGTGGCTACTCCCGCCCTCTGTTGCATCACGTACAGCCAAGATGCAGGAACGAGTCATTTGGGATGGGCAGGTAAATGGTAAATATGGAAGGTATGAAGAGGTGGTGGTAGAAGCTTGGACAAAACAATGAGTCACGTGGGTTGGGAAATTAAAGGTAAGTCAAATAGTTACGTCTGCTTTTGTTTTCTTTATTTATTTATTGATTTTTTTCACGCTATGTATGAAGAGTCTACACACACACACACACACACACACACACACACACACACACACACACACACACGTACGTTTCCGGTAACTATCACTGCCAACTTCACTATTACAAACTCCCTTCATTACCAAGCGAATTTATTAACCACCATCACCACCGCCACCGCCACCGCCACCACCACCACCACCGCCGCCACCATAACCATCACCTGCAGACTGGCGCCATTGCCATCACCACCACCGCCAGAAGCATCACCACTGCCGTGTCTGTGATCTGTGTGCAGCACCAGGGAACGGACTCAGACCAAGAGGAGGAGGAGGAGGAGGAGGAGGAGGAAGAGGAGGAGGATTAGAAAAGAAAACCAAACAGCAGGAGATATTTTGGTCACTGTTAAGAGGTTGCTAGGAGGAGGACAAAGAGAACAATTAAGAAGACTGGAAATACCACTAAAAAAAAAAGTGGATAATTGAACTCTGTATTAGAATAACAAATATTTGTCAATATGAAGAAAATATACTGAAAGGAAGCAAGGAAGATAAGAGGAGGATAGAAGAAAAAAATAAATAAAATCCTCCATTTTTTCATTACTGCACGACAAATTAATTTGAGCAAGTATATTTGTCATCACCAGTACTTCTCTTCGAGACGCAACACTTATATGTATTTTTTTTTTCCCATATATAATAAATTTTGTAGAATAACCTTCAAATCAACAAAATGACAGTTAATCCTTCACTTTCTTCTCCTTACAATGAAGAGAAGCTTTCAATGCACATTTTAAAATAGTAATACATTAAAATATACATAGCTTAATATTCATACTTTGAAAACCGTAATGCATTTTAAATATACATAGTTCAAGAGTGATTCCATTTTTCCTTCCTCTTGTTGCCCTACGCCAGTGTTCCTCTTACGTGAAAAATAGTAATACATTCCTTTCATTAACAAAAACACACCCAATTCCATGTCCCTATAACTTTGACAACGAGCGGCAACTCACTCAACTAAATCCAGATTAATATTGAAACCCTCGAGTGCAGAGAGAGATCACCTTTCACTTCACTCACTCACCTCAACATTCACTTCTACATTCATTGCTCACCCACGCAACACTCCACTCTCTCAGTCACCGCAATAAACGGCTCCTCTTTTTTTTTTTTTTTTACCCGCAGTAAGCTTACACGATCCACCACCACACAATTCCAGTAATTCACACACATTTCCAGCCTGTCAGTGTCCTGTCCGTGTCCAATCGGTTTTCAAAAGATACATCAAAATCACCATGTTTTTTTTTTTTTTTCTCAGATATCCTCGCTTCATATTCACTGGCACTCAGTGATACGTTCAGTTATTCATCCACTCATAATTATTCACATTTACTCATTACACTTCACCCTCTTTTGGATAAGCCTTTTTTTGACTGCTAAATTCAGGGAATGGCGCCTCAGTGGGTTTCTCTCTCTCTCTCTCTCTCTCTCTCTCTCTCTCTCTCTCTCTCTCTCTCTCTCTCTCTCTCTCTCTCTCTCTAGTCCAGTGTTCGCAAAATGCACCCAAGTTTATCTCTCTCTTCCCCCATTTGCCTTTATTTTCCGCGGCTCTCACCTCCTCTCACCCCGCCCCGCCCCGGCCCGCCTCGCCCCGCCCCTCCTCCTCCCCACCTGAAGTCTACAAGAGCAGGGGAAGGAAAAAAGCAATATTAGCACTTTCCGTTTCCTCACCTGCCTCCTTCCCCTCCACCCCACTCTCTTTTCGCCTCCCCTTTCTCCTCCTCCTCCTCTTCTTCTCTACCATCTCTTCTTCATCTCGTCTTTAAATATTCTGTCTTTCTTATCTTTTTTCTTTCTATCTACGTGTGTTTCTTCGTTTCTCCTTTATCTTCTTCCTCCTCCTCCTCCTCCTCCTCCTCCTTCGTTTTTTCTTCCTTCTCTTCCCTACATTTTCTCTCCTCTTCACATCATTTTCACTCATAATAATTCTCAATTTTCTTCTCTTGTTTACATGTACTGTTTTTTTATATTTCTCTCCATCATATTTCTTCTTCTCTTCTCTATTGTCTTTTTTCTTTCATTCCCTCTTCACATCTTCTTTTCTTTTCTTATCCATGAGCTTCTTTTATGCTTCTCCTTATCTTCTTCTTCTTCCTCCTTCCCCTCCTCCTCCTCCTTCTCTTTTATTTCTCTCTTTCGTCCTCCTACTCAGATCATCCTCATTCTTCCTTTTTTTTTTCCTTCATGTCGATTTTCTTTCCCTCCTCCTCCTCCTCCTCCTCCTCCTCCTCCTCCTCCTCCTCCTCCTCCTCCTCCTCCTTTGGTCATCACCTCCCTTTCCTCCAATAGAATTATCTCCCGCATCTCCTTAATTTCCACCTTTCCTTCTAGTCTCTACCCTTGGAATCCCTCCCCTCCCCTTCTCCTCCTCCATCAACATCCCTCTTCCTCCTTTCCTCTCAATCTCTATTTCTCTTCGTATTTGTAATTTTTTCCCTACTCCTTCTTTTCCTCCTCTTTTTTTCTTTTACTTATCTTCTTCACCTCTCTTTCTTACATTTTCCACTTAAGATTGTTTTTTTTTTTTACTCTTCTCACCAAACGGTTCTTCTTTTCTTGTTCCTGTTCTTCGTCACTCTTGATCATCATTTTTAACTTCCCTTCCTTATGCTCTCCATCTCTGGGTCTTCTCTTTCACACTCTCCTTCAAAAAACACAACTTTCTCCTCCTCCTCCTCTTCCTCCCCCTCTTACAGTTTCCAGCCTTAGATATATTCCTCCTCCTTCAAAAGCAGTTCTTCATCTTCCTCCCTCTCCTACAGTTTCCAGCCTTAGATATATTCCTCCTTCAAAAACAGTTCTATATCTTCCTCCTCCTCCTCCTCCTCTTCCTCCTCCCCCAAATATTTACTCCGATGACAAAAACTGGAGGCGACCCGTTTGTTCCTCTCCTCGACTCTCCCTTTGGCCAACAAAACGAATCACTTGACACACACACACACACACACACACACACACACACACACACACACACACACACACACAGTGAGTCATGAGCTGGTTTGCTTGTTCGGTTAAGACGACTGATAAACAGTGAGAGAGAGAGAGAGAGAGAGAGAGAGAGAGAGAGAGAGAGAGAGAGAGAGAGAGAGAGAGAGAGAGAGAGAGAGAGAGAGAGAGAGAGAGAGTGTTGTGTTCAGTGTATCCGTTACGAGTTTATCTTTATTTTGCAGAGTTTTGTGTGTGTGTGTGTGTGTGTGTGTGTGTGTGTGTGTGTGTGTGTGTGTGTGTGTGTGTGTGTGTGTGTGTGTGTGTGTGTGATGAAGGATGATAAAAATGTCAAGCTTTGGGTAACAAAAAACATAAAAAAAATCGTTCAAAAGGATAAATAAATAAATAAATAAATACAATAAAAAACAAATAAAACAATGAAAGAAAATAAAGAGGCAAATAAAAATAAAATAATAAATAAAGGCTTCCTTCTATGTCGTACTTTAAAAGAAAACGGGAGGAGGAGAATGGAAAGAGACAGAATGTGTTAATGTGTTGTGTAATTGTCGGTAGTTATTTTTGTCTGTATCTGTTACAGATATGAGAGCCTGGTATTTTGTTGAATAAAGCTTGGAGTTGCCACCAAGCGTTTCAGTCTCATTACAGACACAACAAACGAGGACAAATAAAGGAAAAATAAAGATAACAAGAAATACAAAAAAAAAAAATATATCAACACAAAGCAAAATATAACAACATTCATTGCACAATGATAAAAAAAAATCAATTAATTGACGTCATTCGAATTGTGGAAGTCTCCGCCGCGCATCCAATGACAAAATGTACAAGAGAAGATCAGGACACAGGCAAAATCGCACCTCAAGACAGAGCAAGAGAAAAGAAAAAAAAATAGATAAAGTAAATAAAATAAGATACAGAAACATGACAGATTGCACACATAAAAAAAAAGAAAAAAGTATTTTAACCCTTTCACTGTTAGACAAATTTTCTTCTTTAATACCTATAACTTTTTAGAGGCTATTTTTGTGCTAAGCCAAGTAAGGTATTTTTATTCTGGCACCTTGGAAATGCTGTGAGACAGGGGAAAAAAAAAAAAAACAGAAGGAAAAAGGGAAACCTCATATCCTATACCATTTCCATAAGAGTAATAATGGGTATTTTCATGTAATAATGGGTATTTTCATGTAATAATGGGTATTTCCATTCATTCATTTTCATTCGTGGGTTGCAAGAAAAGAAGATATTTTTTTCTATATCATTCTTTTTTTTTTTCTTTTTTTTATATATTCTAAATCAAAGTTGATTTACATTTCAGGTTCCTTTCATATTTCGAATAACAGATGCTTTCATTTCCACGTGACTTTGAAGGGGATGAAAGACATTGATGTTCTATATCATGAACAATGTTAATAACTTTTTCTGATTTATCTATTAATCCTGCACCTCAGGAATGAGTCAAACAGTGTGACAAACTTTACTTTCTCCCTGTGTGAAAGTATTCCACAAACGTGGTGAAAAAACGGCAGGGAATTTCATGAACATTGATCGAAGAAAAATCAATATATGAATGAAACAGTTGCTTTATGTCAAGGGTTTGCAAAGACCGAGAAATGAGGATGGAACAGCACCAAGTAGTTGCCAATACTGATGGGGATTGAAGATGATGGATTTGAATTATGCCAAAAACTGTCAACAAACATTTAAAAAAGAATGATAATGAACACGACAGCAATGATGATGAAAATTACTTCCTATTACCTCTAAACACACACACACACACACACACACACACACACACACACACACACACACACACACACACACACAAACACACACACACACACACACACACACACACATCAATTCAAATAAACCCAGTCCTTATTCCATCAATCAAAAACACACACAACACAAGAGTAAGAGTGAGAATACACTCCAACACGCCTTACACTGGACCAACAATTAATACATTCTTCATCTGACACTTAACGCACATCACTGAGAGAGAGAGAGAGAGAGAGAGAGAGAGAGAGAGAGAGAGAGAGAGAGAGAGAGAGAGAGAGAGAGAGAGAGAGGATGAGTCAAAGTTAATCTAAAGCTTTACGTTCTAATATCCAGACGTACGTTCGCCTCCATCATTCCAATTGCCTTGTGCTTATCCTGCTCTGGGTGTCATTAGGAAAGGTTGGGATTCGATGGCGGGAGAGGTGAGTCTGTTGTCCTTTTTTTTTTTTTTATTTATCTATTTATTTATTTATTATTATTATTACTATTATTTGTGTGTGTGTGTGTGTGTGTACAGCCTTAGGAGGGAGGGAGGGAGGTGAAGAAATAAGTAAAAAACAACGACAGAAGGAAAAAAAATAAAAGAAAGTGAGAGAGAAGGAAAACGAAAAAGAACCCCACGACAAAAAGAAAACAGGAGAGGGAAAAAAAGAGAAAACGAAAGAAATTATGAAATAAAAAAAAAAGTAAAGTGAAAAAAAACATACGTACATACATTTCTACAGACAGACAAACGTACACACAAGCAAGACTAGCAAAAAAAAAAAAAAAGGCAAACAGACAGACAGACAGACAGACAGACAGGCAGACAGACAGACAGGCAGACAGATAGACAGACAGGCAAGGGAGCAGGCAGTTACATAGACATTAAAAAGACAAAACTCAAAAATAAAGAAAAAAATAATTAAGAAAAAAATGAAGAAAACTACAGAAAAAAAAACACACACACTTTACTGTGAGTCTCTCCATTGTAGGTTTTTAATACCAGACGGGAAAATAAGAAAGTTTTGATGTTGACGGTGTAACTTGGGAGATATTAGCTGTGATGGAAGGCGGGGCTCACTGCTGCCAGGACTCATGATGACGCACTAATACCTTGCAGGCGACAGGGGAAGAAATTAAATACCAAACAATCAAGCTTACAGGAAAAACATGTAATAGTGCAGGAGGACAATGCTGAAAGGAAGGAAAATAAAGGAAAAAAGAAAATAATGAAAGATAGAGCAAGGAAAAAACAAGAAAGGTACAGAAAGGAAAAGAACAAAACGAATACGAAAAAATAAAAAAGAAACAAAGAAAGAAAAAGAAATATGAAAGAAAAAGAAAAAAGAAAGATTTGTGTTTTTAAGGTTACTTTACCAGCGCGTGATGGAGAGAAAATAAAAAATCCTGCAAAATTGGCAAAATATTTAGCACAAAGCTACTGTGGGAACTATTGATGTTGAGAAACAAACAAAAAAAAATAGTTTCCCATAAAAATAAAAAAAAAAAGTGAAGGTGTGTCGTATTCCGAGTGTTGGCCCAGGACTGGTACTCGTTGCGTCACCCCTTCCTGGACCTCGGCATACAGAGTAGGATGGACAGTTCCTTTTTCCACCGTCTTTACGTTACCAATCACAGTTGACCGGCACCTCTTTAAGGCTTTGTAAACCTAGGAGCGAGCAATCGTCTCAAAAATGTTCCAGCTGTCACCAGGATTCGAACCCGATACTTCCTACATTGTATTCAGACACGCTACCGACTGAGCTACCGCGGTCCAGATATTTCGCTTATACTAAGGCCTGCAGAGAGAGAGAGAGAGAGAGAGAGAGAGAGAATGAAGACTTAAATAGAGGAACCAACTTTGAATTTATAGAAGAGAAAGTCACTGTGGAAAATAATAAAAGGTAGAGCGATTAAAGAGAGGAAGAATTCATGGATTCTTGCATTACTGAGATTACTAAGATTCATTTCGCTGGATTACCAAAGAAAAAACAATAAGAAAACTCGCTGCGGGAATGACGTATGGCGATTAAAAAATGGAAAAAAAAAATGTTTCCTACACTATTGTTACAACTATGAAATTTACCCTGCATTGAAAAAAAAAACAAATAAATAAAATAAGAAATAAAACAGAAACCCATTGCGGAAATAACAGATAGGACAGGCAAAAAATAAATAAATAAATGTTTGCTGCACTACTGTTACAGCTAAGATTCTTTCCCATGCATTACAAAAAAAACAAAAGAAGAAAAGAAAAAGGAAATCCACTACGGAAATAACAGATACGGTGATTAACGAATGAAGAAAAAAATAAATGCCTCCTGCATTGCTGTGATTAATAACAGTCTTTTTTATGGCATTAAAAACAAATAAATTAATCAAACCATACAATATACACAAATAGGCCGCTGCGGAAACATCCATTCAACAATTACAGGAAAAAAAAAAGTAAAAGTTCTCACAATCTCTTACAACCAAGACTTTTTTTTTTCCCCCAGATTATCACATTTTCCGTCAGGGATCTGAGGGGGCGGCGGAGCGTCATGAGGGGCGCCGCGCCAGCCATTACGCTCCCCCAAGGACTCAGCACAGAGGCAAGGGGAGGGAGCACTCGTATATTATTAGCGCCGCGGGGGATGAACGCTTCACTCATGCTTAATTAACACGCTTCCCGCTCAGGTGAAGACGAGAACCACCTGGACTGCTAAAGGGAGGGAAGTAAGAGCTCCTGTGAGTTATCAGGTGAGCAAAGACGCCATTTCAGCTTTGCAGGTAAACTCGCGAATCAGCAGAACTAATAATGTTGAGAAAGGCAAGCCGTTCCATGCCACTTTCCAGGTTGTTCATTCAGTTCTCAGACACGAGAGACAAGGTGACTTGTGAACTGAAGAAAGACAACTCCTATGTTACTTAGGTGACCAATTTAAATAGAGCGCTTTTCTCGTGAACAAAGGTGGTATTTCAACTTTCTAGATAATTAAGTAATCAATTTTTTTTTTCAGATAAACACGAGAAACAAAACGATTAATGAACTGGAGAAAAACAAAAGTTCCATATTGCTAAGGTGGGCAATGTGAAAAAGCTATCAGCTATTTTTTCAGGTGAACAAAGATGGCATTTCAATTACCCAGGTGAACAAATTGAACCACGAGGAACATCGTAACTAATAAACTGGAGACAGGCAGAATTTCTAAACCACTCAGGTGAACAATATGAACCAATCACAAGATACTTTTCAGGTGAACAAAGATGACATTTCAACTTTCCAGGTTAATAAAATTAATATATTCCAAATTATGCTTTTTCATCTTTCTGCATCTTATATATAACAGAGGAACATCAAGACACCTAAGGAGTTAACTAAACTGACCAACCTATTCTGTCCACCTCTCTAATGCAGGAGTTAACCAATATTCTCAGTCATTCATCCCTTTCTCTGGTAAACTCTGGAACTCCCTGCCTGCTTCTGTATTTCCACCTTCCTCTGACTCGAATTCCTTCAAGAGGGAGGTTTCAACACACTTATCCTTCAGTTTTTGACTACTGCTTTGGACACTTTTCTGGGAATGGCATCTCAGTTGGCTTTTATTTTTTATTTATCTATTTTTTTTTTTTTTTTTTTTGTTGCCCTTGGCCAGTGTCCCTCCTACTTAAAACAAGAAAAAAAACTTACGTTCCTTTTCTTCTCAAAGTTCATGAAAGCGAGAATGAAGGATATTTTGTTGTTTTCATTTTGCTCTCTGTATTTTTTTTATCAGAGACATGAAGAGGTCAAAAAAAAAGTATATAAAACTTGTAAAATGAAGTGTTTTGCTTAGTACAGACTAAATTAAAGGAGACGCTGGATGAGAGAAAACACTGAACACCAAACTTCAGACAAGAGACAAGACAAGTAAGTAAGCATGAGAGCAAAAAATATTGTCAGGAAATGTAACCCAGCAACTCCCTGGTAACGGAGGAAAAAAAAAAAAAAAAAAAGAGAAAAAATGAGAAGTGTTGTGTTCTTCCACGCACCACAAGGAAAAAAGAGTCCACTCAGGGATCACTTAACTTATGAAAAACGACAATAGCAACACCAACACGTCCACTACCCGACAAAACTCGGGGAAGTGAAGAGAAAGGGAGGGACAAATGGAGGAGGAAGAGTTGAAAGGGAGGCGGGAGTGGAGAAGTGGAGGGTTCTAGAAAGTGGGAGGAGGAGGAGGAGGAGGAGGAGAAGGACAGAAAGTTGTAAGAGGTGGAAGGGACAAAGAAGAGCAGTAAGTGAAAGGAAAAGTGAGAAGGAAGAATACGATAAAAAAAAAAAGATATAAAAGATGAATAAAAAGGAAAGAAAGGAAGGTAAAATTGGAATATGGAATTATAAAAAGACAAATATAAAAGAGGGAAAAGAAGAAAAACAAAAAGAAGGATAGAAGACAAGAATAAAGGGCTAGAAATAGACACAGTGAATGGAGGAAAGAAAAATGTGAAAAAAAAGAAAAAGAAAAGAAAAAAAAAGAAAAGAAAAATGAGGGACGATGGAAGTGAGACGGTGGATGAAGGAGGAGGAAGAAACGTAATAGAAACAAAATAGGAAGAGAGAGAGAGAGAGAGAGAGAGAGAGAGAGAGAGAGAGAGAGAGAGAGAGGAGAGAGAGAGAGAGAGAGAGAGAGAGAGAGAGAGAGAGAGAGAGAAGAGAAGAGAAGAGAAGAGGGTCCCAGGTGCTAACAGGAAATGAACAGAATGAAATGTAGAACTGGGAAGAGAGAGAAATTAGAGGGAAAGACAGAGAAGAGGAGGTAACAGTCCAAGATGGA
>NW_026973675.1:0-10000 GCF_035594125.1 Scylla paramamosain | reverse complement strand
ACCAAGCGAATTTATTAACCACCATCACCACCGCCACCGCCACCGCCCACCACCACCACCACCGCCGCCACCATAACCATCACCTGCAGACTGGCGCCATTGCCATCACCACCACCGCCAGAAGCATCACCACTGCCGTGTCTGTGATATGTGTGCAGCACCAGGGAACGGACTCAGACCAAGAGGAGGAGGAGGAGGAGGAGGAAGAGGAGGAGGATTAGAAAGGAAAACCAAACAGCAGGAGATATTTTGGTCATTGTTAAGAGGTTGGTAGGAGGAGGACAAAGAGAACAATTACGAAGACTGGAAATACCACGGAAAAAAAAAGTGGATAATTGAACTCTGTATTAGAATAAAAAATATTTGTCAATATGAAGAAAATATACTGAAAGGAAGCAAGGAAGATAAGAAGAGGATAAAAGAACGAAAAAAAAAAATCCTCCATTTTTTCATTACTGCACGACAACTTAATTTGAGCCAGTATATTTGTCATCACCAGTACTTCTCTTCCAGACGCAACACTTATATGTATTTTTTTTTCCATACATAATAAATTTTGTAGAATAACCTTCAAATCAACAAAATGACAGTTAATCCTTCACTTTCTTCTCCTTACAATGAAGAGAAGCTTTCAATGCACATTTAAAAATAGTAATACATTAAAATATACATAGCTTAATATTCATACCTTGAAAACCGTAATGCATTTTAAATATACATAGTTCAAGAGTGATTCCATTTTTTCCTTCCTCTTGTTGCCCTACGCCAGTGTTCCTCTTACGTGAAAAATAGTGATACATTCCTTTCATTAACAAAAACACACCCAATTCCATGTCCCTATAACTTTGACAACGAGCGGCAACTCACTCAACTAAATCCAGATTAATATTGAAACCCTCGAGTGCAGAGAGAGATCACCTTTCACTTCACTCACTCACCTCAACATTCACTTCTACATTCATTGCTCACCCACGCAACACTCCACTCTCTGTCACCGCAATAAACGGCTCCTCTTTTTTTTTTTTTTTTTTACCCGCAGTAAGCTTACACGATCCACCACCACACAATTCCAGTAATTCACACACATTTCCAGCCTGTCAGTGTCCTGTCCGTGTCCAATTGGTTTTCAAAAGATACATCAAAATCACCATGCTTTTTTTTTTTTCTCAGATATTCTCGCTTCATATTCACTGACACTCAGTGATACGTTCAGTTATTCATCCACTCATAATTATTCACATTTACTCATTACACTTCACCCTCTTTTGGATAACCTTTTTTTTGACTGCTAAATTCAGGGAATGGCGCCTCAGTGGGTTTCTCTCTCTCTCTCTCTCTCTCTCTCTCTCTCTCTCTCTCTCTCTCTCTCTCTCTCTCTCTCTCTCTCTAGTCCAGTGTTCGCAAAATGCACCCAAGTTTATCTCTCTCTTCCCCCATTTGCCTTTATTTTCCGCGGCTCTCACCTCCTCTCACCCCGCCCCGCCCCGGCCCGCCTCGCCCCGCCCCTCCTCCTCCCCACCTGAAGTCTACAAGAGCAGGGGAAGGAAAAAAGCAATATTAGCACTTTCCGTTTCCTCACCTGCCTCCTTCCCCTCCACCCCACTCTCTTTTCGCCTCCCCTTCCTCCTCCTCCTCTTCTTCTCTACCATCTCTTCTTCATCTCGTCTTTAAATATTCTGTCTTTCTTATCTTTTTTCTTTCTATCTACGTGTGTTTCTTCGTTTCTCCTTTATCTTCTTCCTCCTCCTCCTCCTCGTCCTCCTTCTCCTCCGTTTTTTCTTCCTTCTCTTCCCTACATTTTTCTCTCCTCTTCACATCATTTTCACTCAAAATAATTCTCAATTTTCTTCTCTTGTTTACATGTACTGTTTTTTTTATGTTTCTCTCCATCATATTTCTTCTTCTCTTCTCTATTGTCTTTTTTTCTTTCATTCCCTCTTCACATCTTCTTTTCTTTTCTTATCCATGAGATTCTTTTTTTATGCTTCTCCTTCTCCTCTTCTTCTTCCTCCTTCCCCTCCTCCTCCTCCTTCTCTTTTATTTCTCTCTTTCGTCCTCCTACTCAAATCATCCTCATTCTTCCTTTGTTTTTTTCCTTCATGTCGATTTTCTTTCCCTCCTCCTCCTCCTCATCCTCCTCCTCCTCCTCCTCCTTTGGTCATCACCTCCCTTTCCTGCAATAGAATTCTCTCCCGCATCTCCTTAATTTCCACCTTTCCTTCTAGTCTCTACCCTTGGAATCCCTCCCCTCCCCTTCTCCTCCTCCATCAACATCCCTCTTCCTCCTTTCCTCTCAATCTCTATTTCTCTTCGTATTTGTAATTTTTTCTCTACTCCTTCTTTTCCTCCTCTTTTTTTTCTTTTACTTATCTTCTTCACCTCTCTTTCTTACATTTTCCACTTAAGATTTTTTTTTTTTTTTTTTACTCTTCTCACCAAACGGTTCTTCTTTTCTTGTTCTTGTTCTTCGTCACTCTTGATCATCATTTTTAACTTCCCTTCCTTCTCCTCTCCATCTCTGGGTCTTCTCTTTCACACTCTCCTTCAAAAAACACAACTTCCTCCTCCTCCTCCTCTTCCTCCCCCTCCTACAGTTTCCAGCCTTAGATATATTCCACCTCCTTCAAAAGCAGTTCTTCATCTTCCTCCCCCTCCTACAGTTTCCAGCCTTAGATATATTCCACCTCCTTCAAAAACAGTTCTTTATCTTCCTCCTCCTCCTCCTCCTCTTCCTCCTCCCCCAAATATTTACTCCGATGACAAAAACTGGAGGCGACCCGTTTGTTCCTCTCCTCGACTCTCCCTTTGGCCAACAAAACGAATCACTTGACACACACACACACACACACACACACACACACACACACACACACACACACACACACACACACACACACACACACACACACACACACACACACAGTGAGTCATGAGCTGGTTTGCTTGTTCGGTTAAGACGACTGATAAACAGTGAGAGAGAGAGAGAGAGAGAGAGAGAGAGAGAGAGAGAGAGAGAGAGAGAGAGAGAGAGAGAGAGAGAGAGAGAGAGAGAGAGAGAGAGAGAGAGAGAGGTGTTGTGTTCAGTGTATCCGTTACGAGTTTATCTTAATTTTGCAGAGTTTTGTGTGTGAGTGTGTGTGTGTGTGTGTGTGTGTGTGTGTGTGTGTGTGTGTGTGTGTGTGTGTGTGTGTGTGTGTGTGTGTGTGTGATGAAGGATGGTAAAAATGTCAAGCTTTGGGTAACAAAAAAACATAAAAAAAATCGTTCAAAAGCATAAATAAATAAATAAATAAATACAATAAAAAACAAATAAAACAATGAAAGAAAATAAAGGGGCAAATAAAAATAAAATAATAAATAAAGGCTTCCTTCTATGTCGTACTTTAAAAGAAAACGGGAGGAGGAGAATGGAAAGAGACAGAATGTGTTAATGTGTTGTGTAATTGTCGGTAGTTATTTTTGTCTGTATCTGTTACAGATATGAGAGCCTGGTATTTTGTTGAATAAAGCTTGGAGTTGCCACCAAGCGTTTCAGTCTCATTACAGACACAACAAACGAGGACAAATAAAGGAAAAATAAAGATAACAAGAAATACAAAAAAAAAAAAATATCAACACAAAGCAAAATATATCAACATTCATTGCACAATGATAAAAGAAAAAAAAATCAATTAATTGACGTCATTCGAATTGTGAAAGTCTCCGCCGCGCATCCAATGACAAAATGTACAAGAGAAGATCAGGACACAGGCAAAATCGCACCTCAAGACAGAGCAAGAGAAAAGAAGAAAAGAATAGATAAAGTAAATAAAATAAGATACAGAAACATGACAGATTGCAGACATAAAAAAAAAGAAAAAAGCATTTTAACCCTTTCACTGTTAGACAAATTTTCTTTAATACCTATAACTTTTTAGAGGCTATTTTTGTACTAAGCCAAGTAAGGTATTTTTATTCTGGCACCTTGGAAATGCTGTGAGAGAGGGAAAAAAAAAAACAGAAGGAAAAAGGGAAAACTCATATCCTATACCATTTCCATAAGAGTAATAATGGGTATTTTCATGTAATAATGGGTATTTTCATGTAATAATGGGTATTTTCATTCATTCATTTTCATTCGTGGGTTGCAAGAAAAGAAGATATTTTTTCTATATCATTCTTTTTTTCTTTTTTTTTTTATATATATTCTAAGTCAAAGTTGATTTACATTTCAGGTTCCTTTGATATTTCGAATAACAGATGCTTTCATTTCCACATGAATTTGAAGGGGATGAAAGACATTGATTTTCTATATCATGAACAATGTTAATTACTTTTTCTGATTTATCTATTAATCCTGCACCTCAGGAATGAGTCAAACAGTGTGACAAACTTCACTTTCTCCCTGTGTGAAAGTATTCGAGAAACGTGATGAAAAAACGGCAGGGAATTTCATGAACATTGATCGAAGAAAAATCAATATATGAATGAAACAGTTGCTCTATGTCAAGGGTTTGCAAAGACCGAGAAGTGAGGATGGAACAGCACCAAGTAGTTGCAAATACTGATGGGGATTGAAGATGATGGATTTGGATTATGCCAAAAACTATGTCAACAAACATTTAAAAAAGAATGATAATGAACACGACAGCAATGATGATGAAAATTACTTCCTATTACCTCTAAACACACACACACACACACACACACACACACACACACACACACACACACACACACACACACACATCAATTCAAATAAACCCAGTCCTTATTCCATCAATCAAAAACACACACAACACGAGAGTAAGAGTGAGAATACACTCTAACACGCCTTACACTGGACCAACAATTAATACATTCTTCATCTGACACTTAACGCACATCACTGAGAGAGAGAGAGAGAGAGAGAGAGAGAGAGAGAGAGAGAGAGAGAGAGAGAGAGAGAGAGAGAGAGAGAGAGAGAGAGAGAGAGAGGATGAGTCAAAGTTAATGTAAAGCTTTACGTTCTAATATCCAGACGTACGTTCGCCTCCATCATTCCAATTGCCTTGTGCTTATCTTGCTCTGGGTGTCATTAGGAAAGGTTGGGATTCGATGGCGGGGGAGGTGAGTCGGTTGTCCTTTTTTTTTTTATTCATCTATTTATTTATTTATTATTATTATTACTATTATTTGTGTGTGTGTGTGTGTGTGTGTGTGTGTGTGTGTGTGTGTGTGTGTACAGCCTTAGGAGGGAGGGAGGGAGGTGAAGAAATAAGTATAAAACAACGAAAGAAGAAAAAAAAAATAAAAGAAAGAAAGAAAGAAGGAAAACGAAAAAGAACCCACGACAAAAAAAACAGGAGAGGGAAAGGAAGAGAAAACGAAAGAAATTATGAAATAAAAAAAAGTAAAGTGAAAAAAAACATTCGTACATACATTTCTACAGACAGACAAACGTACACACAAGCAAGACTAGCAAAAAAAAAAAAAAAAGGCAAACAGACAGACAGACAGACAGACAGACAGGCAGACAGACAGACAGACAGGCAAGGGAGCAGGCAGTTACATAGACATTAAAAAGACAAAACTCAAAAATAAAGAAAAAAAGAATTAAGAAAAAAATAAAGAAAACTGCAGAAAAAAAAATAAGAAAAAAAAAACACTTTACTGTGAGTCTCTCCATTGTAGGTTTTTAATACCAGACGGGAAAATAAGAAAGTTTTGATGTTGACGGTGTAACTTGGGAGATATTAGCTGTGATGGAAGGCGGGGCTCACTGCTGCCAGGACTCATGATGACGCACTAATACCTTGCAGGCGACAGGGGAAGAAATTAAATACCAAACAATCAAGCTTACAGGAAAAACATGTAATAGTGCAGGAGGACAATGCTGAAAGGAAGGAAAATAAAGGAAAAAAAGAAAATAATGAAAGATAGAGCAAGGAAAAAACAAGAAAGGTACAGAAAGGAAAAAAACAAAACGAATACAAAAAAATAAAAAAGAAACAAAGAAAAAGAAATATGAAAGAAAAAGAAAAAAGAAAGATTTGTGTTTTTAAGGTTACTTTACCAGCGCGTGATGGAGAGAAAATAAAAATCCTGCAAAATTGGCAAAATATTTCGCACAAAGCTACTGTGGGAACTATTGATGTTGAGAAAAAAAAAAAAAAAGTTTCCTATAAAAATAAAAAAAAAGTGAAGGTGTGTCGTATTCCGAGTGTTGGCCCAAGACTGGTACTCGTAGCGTCACCCTTCATGGGCCTCGGCATATAGGGGAGGATGGACAGTTCCTTTTTCCACCGTCTTTACGTTACCAATCACAGTTGACCGGCACCTCTTTCAGACTTTCTAACCTAGGAGCGAGCAATCGTCTCAAAAAAGTTCCAGCTGTCACCAGGATTCGAACCCGATACTTCCTACATTGTAGTCAGACAAGCTACCGACTGAGCTACCGCGGTCCAGGTATTTCGGTTATACTAAGGCCTGCTGAGAGAGAGAGAGAGAGAGAGAGAGAATGAAGACTTAAACAGAGGAAGCAACTTTGAATTTATACAAGAGAAAGTCACTGTGGAAAATAATAAAAGGTAGAGCGATTAAAGAGAGGAAGAATTCATTGTTTCTTGCATTACTGAGATTACTAAGATTCATTTCGCTGGATTACCAAAGAAAAAAATAAGAAAACTCGCTGCGGGAATGACGTATGGCGATTAAAAAATAGAAAAAAAAATGTTTCCTACACTATTGTTACAACTATGAAATTTACCCTGCATTGAAAAAAAATAAATAAATAAAATAAGAAATAAAACAGAAACCCATTGCGGAAATAACATATAGGACAGGAAAAAAATAAATAAATAAATGTTTGCTGCACTACTGTTACAGCTAAGATTCTTTCCCATGCATTACAAAAAAAAAAAGAAAAAGAAAAGAAGAAAAAAGGAAATCCACTACGGAAATAACACATACGGCGATTAACGAATGAAGAAAAAAATAAATGCCTCCTGCATTGCTGTGATTAATAACAGTCTTTTTTATGGCATTAAAAACAAATAAATTAATCAAACCATACAATATACACAAATAGGCCGCTGCGGAAACATCCATTCAACAATTACAGGAAAAAAAAAAAAGTAAAAGTTCTCACAATCTCTTACAACCAAGACTTTTTTTTTCCCCCAGATTATCACATTTTCCGTCAGGGATCTGAGGGGGCGGCGGAGCGTCATGAGGGGCGCCGCGCCAGCCATTACGCTCCCCCAAGGACTCAGCACAGAGGCAAGGGGAGGGAGCACTCGTATATTATTAGCGCCGCGGGGGATGAACGCTTCACTCATGCTTAATTAACACGCTTCCCGCTCAGGTGAAGACGAGAACCACCTGGACTGCTAAAGGGAGGGAAGTAAGAGCTCCTGTGAGTTATCAGGTGAGCAAAGACGCCATTTCAGCTTTGCAGGTAAACTCGCGAATCAGCAGAACTAATAATATTGAGAAAGGCAGCAGTTCCATGCCACTCAGGTGTGCAATGTGATTGGGGCATTTTCCTCTGGTTAAGGAAGGTGGCATTTCAACTTTCCAGGTTGTTCATTCAGTTCTCAGACACGAGAGACAAGGTGACTTGTGAACTGAAGAAAGACAACTCCTATGTTACTTAGGTGACCAATTTAAATAGAGCGCTTTTCTCGTGAACAAAGGTGGAATTTCAACTTTCTAGATAATTAACTAATCAATTTTTTTTTCAGATAAACACGAGAAAAAAAACGATTAATGAACTGGAGAAAAACAAAAGTTCCATATTGCTAAGGTGAGCAATGTGAAAAAGCTACCAGCTATTTTCTCAGGTGAACAAAGATGGCATTTCAATTTCCCAGGTGAACAAGTTGAACCACGAAGAACATCGTAACTAATAAACTGGAAACAGGCAGAATTTCTAAACCACTCAGGTGAACAATATGAACCAATCACAAGATACTTTTCAGGTGAACAAAGATGACATTTTAACTTTCCAGGTTAATAAATATATTCCTAATTATGCTTTTTCATCTTTCAGCGTCTTATATATAACAGAGGAAAATCAAGGACACCTAAGGAGTTAACTAAACTGACCAACCTATTCTGTCCGCCTCTGTAATGCAGGAGTTGACCAGTATTCTCAGTCACTCATCCCTTTCTCTGGTAAACTCTGGAACTCCCTGCCTGCTTCTGTATTTCCACCTTCCTCTGACTCGAATTCCTTCAAGAGGGATTTTTCAAGACACTTATCCTTCAGTTTTTGACTACTGCTTTGGACACTTTTCTGGGAATGGCGTCTCAGTTGGCTTTTATTTTTTATTTATCTATTTATTTTTATTTTTTTTTTTTTTGTTACGTGCCTTTTCTTCTCAAAGTTCATAAAGGCGAGAATGAAGGATATTTTGTTGTTTTCATATTGCTCTCTGTATTTTTTGATCAGAGACATGAAGAGGTCAAAAAAAAAAAAAAAAGCATATAAAACTTGTAAAAAGAAGTGTTTTGCTTTGTACAGACTAAATTAAAGGAGACGCTGGATGAGAGAAAACACTGAACACCAAACGGCAGACAAGAGACAACACAAGTAAGTAAGCATGAGAGCAAAAAATATTGTCAGGAAATGTAACCCACCAACTCCCTGGTAACGGAGGAAAAAAAAAAAAAAAGAGAAAAAATGAGAAGTGTTGTGTTCTTCCACGCAACACAAGGAAAAAAGAGTCACTCAGGGATCACTTAACATATCAAAAACGACAATAACAACACCAACACGTCCACTACCCGACAAAACTCGCGGAAGTGAAGAGAAAGGGAGGGACAAATGGAGGAGGAACGAGTTGAAAGGGAGGCGGGAGTGGAGAAGTGGAGGGTTCTAGAAAGTGGGAGGAGGAGGAGGAGGAGGAGGAAGGACAGAAAGTTGTAAGAGGTGGAAGGGACAAAGAAGAGCAGTAAGTGAAAGGAAAAGTGAGGAGGAAGAATATGATAAAAAAAAAGATATTAAAGATGAACAAAAAGGAAAGAAAGGAAGGTAAAATTGGAATATGGAAATTATAGAAAAGACAAATATGAAAGAGGGAAAAGAAGAAAAACAAAAAGAAGGATAGAAGACAAGAATGAAGGGCTAGAAATAGACACAGTGAATGGAGGAAAGAAAAACGTGAAAAAAAGAAGAAAAAGAAAAGAAAAAATAAAGAAAAGAAAAATGAGCGACGATGGAAGTGAGACGGTGGATGGAGGAGGAGGAAGAAACATAATAGACACAAAATAAGAAGAGAGAGAGAGAGAGAGAGAGAGAGAGAGAGAGAGAGAGAGAGAGAGAGAGAGAGAGAGAGAGAGAGAGAGAGAGAGAGAGAGAGAGAGAGAGAGAGAGAGAGAGAGAGAGAGAGAGAGAGAGAGAGAGAGAGAGAGAGAGAGAGAGAGAGAGAGAGAGAGAGAGAGAGAGAGAGAGAGAGAGAGAGAGAGAGAGAGAGAGAGAGAGAGAGAGAGAGAGAGAGAGAGAGAGAGAGAGAGAGAGAGAGAGAGAGAGAGAGAGAGAGAGAGAGAGAGAGAGAGAGAGAGAGAGAGAGAGAGAGAGAGAGAGAGAGAGAGAGAGAGAGAGAGAGAGAGAGAGAGAGAGAGAGAGAGAGAGAGAGAGAGAGAGAGAGAGAGAGAGAGAGAGAGAGAGAGAGAGAGAGAGAGAGAGAGAGAGAGAGAGAGAGAGAGAGAGAGAGAGAGAGAGAGAGAGAGAGAGAGAGAGAGAGAGAGAGAGAGAGAGAGAGAGAGAGAGAGAGAGAGAGAGAGAGAGAGAGAGAGAGAGAGAGAGAGAGAGAGAGAGAGAGAGAGAAAGAGTGTCCCAGGTGCTAACAGGAAATGAACAGAATGAAATGTAGAACTGGGAAGAGAGAGAAATTAGAGGGAAAGACAGAGAAGAGGAGGTAACAGTCCAAGATGGAGGAAAGAGAAAGGTGAAAGAGGAAAGAAAATCTAGAGAGGGAAGAGGGAAGGGAGGAGAGACAAAGGAAGATAATGTAATGAAATAAATGGAAAACGTAGA